>NW_027154239.1:39185-109155 GCF_002600585.1 Cystoisospora suis
CATGCGCACGTGCCTCTTCCTCAAGAACGGCAGTGTTTACGAGGTACAAAACCAACCCACCTCCTGTCGGTCCTCAAGAGATCCATAGTAAGAACATTAGGGCCAGCGCCCATTCCTTGCTAGGACTAGACCGCCGGCTCTGTAACCGAATTGCCTGGATCTGCAGCGGGGCGGTTCTACCCGGCTTTCACAACGATACGGCGAGCCCTGGCTGTGCACTGCCACGTTCCAGCTTCCGAGTTTGAGGCGGTTGGGAGCACTATCAGCGCCCTCCGCACCAGCGCCGCGAAAGTCGTGTGAGGCCGGCGATGGTGATACGCCCACGAGTCGTTTCTCTGGGCCACGATCCGCAGTCCGCGTGAAAGCAAACGTTGACAAACCGGTCAGTGTTCTCAAAGTACGCTAAGTAACTCCTTCAAAAATGAGCGTCGAAGTCCTCGAGGACGAAGCTTTCACCGGCCTCAAAGCTCCACCGGTCTTCAAAAGGCCGCGCTACACCATAAACCATGGAAAGACGGCCTTAATGGGAGCGGCTTGAAATAAATTCTAAGGCGCTCCCGTGGGATAGAAAGGCAAGTCCTGACTGCAGTACGTCCCCTGACAATTCGCTCCATCCTGGCGATCATTGCATACTAGGACAGCCGAACCCGGATACAGGGCGCGCCCTACACAAAGGATTGACACCACTCAAGCAAAGAGAGCGTATGCTGTCGTGTCGTACCAGTGCACTCGCACCCACTTACACTACCGAGTGGGAAGGTGTTCCCGTTCAAGCGCAGCGATGGTCCGCGGTAGTTCAGGAGGGAACTTATTTCTCAACGGTTGCTTGAATATTTCGCAGGCCGCAATTCAGTTTAGTCTGTGACAAAGAGCGGCCAGTTCCCAGGTGTCGTGCTCTTAGAAGGGAAACCGACGTGGGACGGTCAAAAATGGCGTTTACTTCAAATAGTTTCACGCCTCAGTCACTTTCGAGGCCTGACGCTTGACAGGACAGCTTTTTGGACCGCGGACAGGACAACTATCCTCGTCGAATTCCTGGGTCATGACACAAGTGTACATTCCAGCGCTATTGAGTTTGACCTTAAAAAGATATATATGTATATATATCTAGGCAGGTTTCATCTATATTCATATATAGCTCTAGGAAGTATGTTCCCAAAATGACAAGATTCAAGACGCTATTCCAACAAGTTGCGATCACGAAGCAGGCTGGCGCTCGGTCCAGACAGGGACTGTCTTCGCTATAGCAATGAAATCAACAGAAGCCTCCATCCAAAAGGCCGACCATTCCCGGAAAACGAAGGCGTACAGCACTCCCAACGGACCAGCTGCACCGAGCAACCATTGCAAAGACTAACTTCCTCCCCAGCAGCCATCTGGGTAAAATGCCTTCTCCGGACAACGCCGATCCCAAACCTGTAACATCACCTATACGGTGCTTTGGCCGCTTCGACTTTTCTTTCTACACAGAGTGCACTGATTTCTTGGGTCAACTTCCAATCCTGTTTGTGATCACTACAGCCCTGCAGTTTCTCCCTGCTGGCACAACGCTCACTTCACATCACTGCCCTTCTCGGACCGACACGGAGCGAAGGAATCTTCGGAGTTCCTTTTCCTTTGACAGTGCCGGCTGGGGCACCTCCAGGCGGCGGCGCCTCCTGCATCTCTGGAAAAGTTAGAGCTTTTACTTTAGGTTTGATGTCGTCAGCCGACCGGCTCCTGAATTGTCTCTGTGGTCTACAGGTCGAATCTGCTTGCTTCACTGACGCTGACGGGACCACTCTCTCTTTCCTCTTTATCAGAGTGGCTACTCTCGGCAAAGGAGGAGGTTTTCTCTTTGTGCGCAACGTGAGAGCCCCCGACACTTCTCTGCCGCTAGATATTCCTCCGTTTTGGGAAGCAGCTGTAGCAGATGCAGAACAGGAAGCTTGAGCAGCTGCCCGACATCGCCGTTGTGAACCATGCAAGGGATCGGCGGCTGTGGCGACAACCTCGGCGCCTCTCCCTTGAACGCCACTACACTCATATGGGCCAGACGTCACCTCATCGCAAGAACTCCGATCATCTGCCATCTCGCTCGCTGTGGCAAGGCCAGGAGTAAGCTCTCGCAGAAGCGAAGCTCGACAAGCGGATGCGCTTGATTGCAAGGGAGCTTCTGATGAACTTGCTGGACCAATCACACCACTGACAGCAATTTCGCCATCGCGTGTTCTTCGAGAAACATCATCCGGCGTGCCTTCAACAGCTCCGAGCAGCCCGTTGTTATCGGACAAAGGACTGACTGGTAGATCGCTGTCACGGGCTTTCTCCTGGGGCCTCTTGCCGGGACTTGCGGAGGTTTTTCCAGCGGTGTCCGGAGACTCCGGACCAACTAAGTCACTAGCAGCGGCTGACAAGAACCTTCTTTGATTGTCTGCGGCCCACTCCTGTCCAAGACGCGAAGAACTGTCACGCTGTTGGCCATAGACACAGCCCTGCTTCTCGTCGTTCCTATAAAAATCAGATTTCTTCCAGGATAACGGCAAGTCCAGAGGCCCTCCTGCCCGCGGTGCTGTTGCCGTTACGACGGACTGGAGTTCTTCTTCGATTTCTCCTAGGCGTCTGTCGATCTCCTGAAAATAATTCTTTCTGCGATTGAAAAGGTTCTTCCCTTCTCTCAGATACACTCGAGACGCTATTCCGCGCCTCCTTCCTCTCCATTTTAAACCGTATCTCGCTTCGAACAATGACTCCTTACCACCAGGCGCAGCGTCGGGGCCTTCCCTCCTGTGGTTCCAAGCTACGGAGATCAATTGCTCGTCTCCGTTATGTGGAGTCGCTTTTTGAGAATTCACTTGCCCTTGTATAGTACTATCGCCAGCTGTCTCAGAAGAAAAGACGTCCGGAGGATGACTGCTCACAGGTTCTCTCCACGGAGACCCCCGGCTCCTCTGAACAGCCCTGGCTTTCCCGCTGACATCCTCGTTGTGAGTTGTGGCTTCTTGGAAAGAACTGGTAATGCCGTGCGAACTATTGCTACAAACGGGGCCAGGAGACAAGGAACTACGCCGAGAGCGGTTGCTTCCTCTCACTTCGGACAAATCGGGTTCTTCCGCTAT
Organism: Cystoisospora suis; assembly: GCF_002600585.1. Classification (NCBI taxonomy): domain Eukaryota; phylum Apicomplexa; class Conoidasida; order Eucoccidiorida; family Sarcocystidae; genus Cystoisospora; species Cystoisospora suis. The sequence continues at coordinate 42,284 of NW_027154239.1, forward strand.
GCTCGGCCATTTCTTTTGTTTACTGTCTGACTCTTCCTCTTGCTCCTGTGGCCGCACAAGTCGAACAGAACGAGTGTCTGTCTGATCCAGCTCCTCGATAAATAAGTCCTTACCGCCGACATAGTCTTTCCGGACTCCACCTCGTTCTGTGGTCCTCACAGTCTCTCCACCGCCAAAAATAGCCGCAACCTCAGCGGCAAGAGCTGCAGAGTCCGCAGGCCTCTCGGCCCTGCGCGCTTCTCGGGCGAACAACCACGGACGGGCTGGGGAGAAGTGAGGTATTGTTAGAGGTACTAGAAGCGTGTTGGCCTCCGTAGTTTCAGTGTTTGCACGTTTTGGTGGTGTGCTGTCCAACGGAAATGGGTGGAAGACAGATGAAACCGGAGTACCAGATGTCGCACTCGCCTTGAAAACCGCAGTCGCAGTCCCCAGGTTCTCCCCCGGTGTTATTTGGGAACCCGCGACGCTTGACGCGGGGTCCACAGGAGGAATAGAAGCGTTCCTCTCCACCGACAATTCCACAACTTCTGAAGCTTCCGACGTCTCGTCTCTCTCTCGGTACGTGCATGCAGACTTCTCGTCAGCTGAAGGAATTCCTGAAGACTCCGACACATGAGACGGAGTTGATGTTCCTCCCACAGAGTGACAGCCTTCTTGCCTCGGGAGAGGAGTAGTTTCCAGCGTGGAGGGCCTCATTCTCACAGTCTTACTCAAAGAGGGAGATTGTTCACCTGGAAAGCAGTTCGCTAACGCCTCTCTGGACGGATCATGCTGAGGTGAAATTGAAGACCGACTGCCTCGAAGTCTCTCCGGAGACCTGCACCCCGCCGAGAGTACTTCGCTTTCTCCTCTGCCGCCGCCTACTCCCGACTTACCCTGGCATGTGGAAGTAACCATGGCAACGTCCTCCTCAGGAAGTCGAGATCCTTGTTTGTCCTCTTTGTCATGGTCGGACAACAGGTCACCGAATGTAGTGCACTGGGTGAGTTCTTCTGGATCATGGAGAACGTCCGCACATGACTGCTGCTTCTCCCTTGTTGCGTCCCGCACCATGTCACTCTCTTCCCACCTTCTTGCGCCTTCCGTGCTCGCATTTCTTCCGAGATGGCTACGAGGCGATTGGCGGTGCATGCCTCTCTCTGAAGTCTGCAATGTTTCGCCCGTGTGCTCCGTGACAACGTCCTTTGCCCTGGATAACTGGCAGGTCCTTCTGAAACTGCGGCTTCTGCCATTCCGTCCAGGGGCTCTGCTTCCCCGCGGCTCCCGTGCCGGGTTGCTCCCTCGAGTACGGGGACCAGCCCGCTCACATCCGGATTTACTACTTTCTCCGTCCCGACTACTGAGAATATCTCCCTCTGTTTCTTGCTCCATTGTTGTTGCGCTTTTCCCCTTTTGTGCCATATGGCTTTCGTTTTCGTCGCCAGTAGCACAGTGATCGGGACCTGAACAGACCGCATCCCCACCGGTAAAGGTCCTAGGGTGTCCTTGATCGGTCCGTGACTCGCCCTCTTCAGCTTCTTCTGTGTCGGTGTCCTTTTCTGCACTAGGCTTCACCTCATTGGCAGTCTCAAGCGTCGCCCTGTCAGACGTTCCCTGGCGGTCTCCCTGCCAGTCGGGGGAAGCCTTCCGCAGCTCTTGCATTGCGCTGACATCATCATCTTTTCCAAGGCTTTGATGCCGGTGAGTTGGCGGCTTTTCATGGAGCCCTTCTGCCCGTGCTGCCCTGTTACCTCGACCATCCATCACCGGGGACTCCGACGATCTCAGGACGCCCAAAGACTGCTGCGTTGGCAACGCAGGCCTCTTCAGCAATCTTTGCAGTCCTCTCTCGTCCGTCTCATCTTCTTCACCTGAAAGGACAACAACGAGATCATCGTCTTGTCCACGCTGCCCGAAGCAGGGGCAAAGGCGAGTGACACAGTCGGCTTGTTCTGGCGCCCTCCTCACCAGCCTCAACCTCTCGTCCAGGGTACGCACTCCGCTTCCACCATCTCGCTGGTTCGAGCCTTCTGTCGTTGTCGCCATGTCTTCTTGCAGTTCCTTCTCTGATTTTTCTTGAAGCCTGTGACCGTGTGATTTTTCGGCAGCGAGACCGTCATCACCTTGCTTGCCTCGCCCCCGCTCAAGACCCTCTCCAACCCAAGCTTGGTCGTTCGTGTGAATGCTCTTACGGCTTTCGGAACAGATTCCACCTGACCCGGATACCCCGCATCCTTCCTCGGAAGGTGCGTATCGTGCGTTGCTCAGCTGTTCTAGAGCATCCTCAGCGATGTGTGAACCGGAGTATGCGGAGGCGCTCTGCCCACATGCTCCGCTAACGCCCCACGCTTCGGGAACTTCCACCGACAAGAGTTTGTTGCAGCCTGTCTCCTCTGCGGAGCTCCCGACGGAGTAGCTGCTCGCAAAAGAAGACGACCCGACTAGCTCACCGTGATGCTCCAGAGGACTGCGGGACGTCTCGTTGCTACCGCCGATAGGGACCGGAGAATCGCTGGCCGTTCGTTCGGGTGTCCTGTCGGTAGCGGGCTGGGAACAATACGAGATACCAGAGCAAGAAGGACAGTGGACGGGCCAAATTGACCGTGAAGCACCAGGAGAGGAGGAGTGCACTGACGATGATACAGCAACACCCGAAGCAGGGGTGCGCACGCCTTGGCTCGGCCGCGGACTCAGCTGAGGCACCTTGACATCAGGAGAAAGACCGGGGAGGGCCGCGTGTGCAGAAGTCTCGGAGAGATTGACTCCACACTTAGTACAACAGGCAGCCCGTGGTGCACAAGCTACTTTCTTCGAACTCTCGTTGAGAGAGTCGGCTGGAGAGTTCACAGGCTCGTAACGCCCCGTCGACCTGTGGACACCCGGCTCCGTGGGGGAAAAGCCAGCTCCCTTGTTCTCATCTTCGGCGACTGAAAGCACCCTTGCTTGCGCCGCTGGAATGCAATACGGAGGATAGATACCAAAGTGGCAGTCAGGCAAACTCAGCAATATTCCGTAGTGTCTGTATATCCAGTCTCGGGGGAGACTGCGGGACGCCAGGCTGCGTCCATCTTCAATTACTTTCCGAGTTACATCCACGTAGAACCAAAGAAAGAAACGAGAGCAAACATCCTCGATAAGAAGCTCCCTCACAACTTCCGCATCCGACAACAGTGTACCGCTCTTGTGTGCATACGCGCCAGTGGTGTGAAGATGTCTCCCGCTGGGAAAGCGAGGCCTTCCTCCCGCTAAGGAACCCGAACTAGAGCCCAGGCCACCTTGAAACAGCGGCCCGTATGCATGGTTCCCTGTCAAAAAGGGCGCTTCGCCCCAACACTCCTCATCTAACCGCAGGCGTTTCTTCACTCTCCGCCACATCGTTCGCGGACGAGCCGGCAGATAGGCTGTATGGAGAAGTTCGAGTAAAGAAGCCCTAAATGTTGCGCTCGTAAGGCTCTCCAAGGAGACGTTCCAAAGCGCAAAATCGTCTGCAGCGCAGACTATCGGAGCGAGCGACGACGGCGGCGGCGCGACTTTTGGCGCGCTACAAGGAAACAACGGGAGCGGAAGCGAGAAGTAGAACGGACAGAAGGCAGACCAGTGACGGGGAGACCCCCGTTCTTCTGACCTGGGCACTTGGGGAACCGCATGTGCTCTAGTATCCGTGAAATCGCAAAAATCGTCGCCCCGAGCGGCAGACTCGTCCCCCCCATCGTAGTTCTGGTGCAGCATTGTGCGATCCCCAAACCATGCTACCGAACAGCGCAGCGCGCCTGCGAACCAGCGAAACTCGCCACGTGGAGAAGCAGTACTCGTCCGGTGAAGCGGCGGGACTTTCGTGTCAATGACACGAGGTGATGGTGTTCCACGGTCTGGAGTGTTTAGTGCCGCGAAATAGGGGTGCAGGGGAGTAAGACGACGAGTCTCTGAGTCGACGCGTAAACGAGTACGCACAGAGCGACTGACGACGAGCAACGTGTAGAGCAGTCCGGTCAACGACAGAATAGCCTCTAACGGGGAACGACGCCTGCCTGCCCGAAGAGGCGTAACATGTCATACTCAGATGGACCCGGACAACCCGAGAAGCTTCACACTGTACAGACAATCCAATGCCGAAAAAACACCAACGTCACGAGCAGACAGGGAAGCCCTCTACCTCGGCAACTGGCAACCAAAATGAAAAAGACTCTCCTGGCGGACGTCGCGGGCAGCGAGGGTTCTTGGGGTGCGCGAGACGCGTACCGATCTACGCGTTGATCATGGGCAGTTCCCTGTTGTGCTTCCAGTATACGTTCGCCGGCTGCGTCGTCCGGTTAGCAAAAAGTCTTCGGGAAGGCAACGCCTGCGTCAACGTCTCAGCGTGTCTGGAGTCCAGAGCTGCGACAGCGTTCGAAGGGGGGTCCGCGGTCCACTCACCACAGTGCCCCGGCGGCAGCCACTATACGGCCCCTCCTCGGACAGTATTCACCGAAGCTCAGCCCGACCCCTCCATCTTCGTTGCGAGTTTAGATAGAGTCGCGGCGCACGCGAATGCAGTTCAGATTACAGTTACGATTTTGCCTATCCGGGAGGTGGGCGTTGCGCCCATCTGCCTCAGCTGCAAGTTAGCAGCTTGCTGACTCTTTGCGCATGGTGGGGGGTTGGGGCGGCAGGCGTGAGCAGATAGGGAAAGTGGATCGATCACGCCGCTCCTGCAGCGCCCCAGACTCTGCGACCGTGGTGCACACTTCGTCTGCGAATGAGGGTTAGCGGCCGGACACTTTTCCAGTCTACTCGACTGAATTGCGTAAACGTGCTGGCGTAGCGAGGACTTTTTTCGGGTTCCTGAAAAAGGGTTGTTATGTGAACATCGTTCTGTAAATATACGAGCGGCAACATCCATCATGAGCGACGGTAAGGCACCGACGAGTCGAACAGCGGGGACTGAACCCGGTGAGCGATGGTTTTCTTCCGCCGATGACTTGTCCGAGAGTTAGAAACTGAGCGAGGGCGTAGTACGGTGGCGCCTAATGTACCTTGTGGCATGCAGCTCAAGGAGTGAGGATTTTTTGCCTCCTCGAGCTGGCGCGGCTGCGCGTGCCGAGTATCTAGGCAAAGAATCGTCGCCCCGGCTGCTTCAGCGAATTGTGTGGCCGCCTGTATTGCCTGCCGCGTTTGGTGCCAGTGGTGTCCGACACCGTTTTTCGGTCACCGCTCGTCCAAGTGTGTGTCACCTATTCCTGGATTGCCTGCAGAGGAGGTTTTTGAGCAAGCTGCCAAGTATGTGCAGAATTCAGGAAAAGAAAACCCGATGCAGTTGTCCAACGAGCAGAAACTAGAATTCTACAAGTATTACAAGCAGGCAACAGTTGGTGACTGCAATGATCCGGCTCCTGGAATGCTCGCATTTGAAGCCAAGGCTAAATACAACGCGTGGCAATCAGTCAAGGGTATGTCCAAGCACGAGTGTATGACGAAGTATGTTAAGGCCCTCGACAAGGTGCAGCCTGACTGGCGTCAGAAAGCGTTGTAGACACTCCCAACGAAGACATGGGCTTAGCTCTCCGGCGTCAGCTTATACTAGCTCGTCAGCGCGGATAAAGTTTTGAAGCTCTCGACCACGTTGCTGCGACAGGGGCGGTCTCACCAGCATTCGAACGGCCGCCGATTAGTTACAGTTGGGTGGCTAAGCGAGCAGACTGACGGAGGGGGGTGCGCATGCTGCCGCATGCTATAGTAGCGAAGCTACAGGGGAACAGCTTTCGCCGTTGCCCCTCCTTTTGATAATGTGAGGTCGGAACGGCAGAGGCCGGAGCAACAGGGTTGTGGTTCGATCGCAGAGGGCATACCCATACATGCGGGTGGGAGCAGACACGTCCCTCGTTCTTTCAGCGTTGTGTGTTCGCAAGCCGAGGTGCCGTCTGTGGTAAAGGGATGGACAGTTTGGCAAGCGAGACGAGAGACTACCTCCTCGGGGAGAGCACGCGGAAGGTCAACCGGATGCAGATACAACCGACTCCAGCCAGTCTCGGTTGCTTTCAAAGCCGCGTTGGTGAGCACTGCCATTCAGCTGTAGTTTCTTCTGTGGTCGTGCCGCCACACAACTCTCTGAACTGTTGTTCGTGGAGAGGCCGTGTAACGGTGAAGTGAGTAGGGTCCTGTTGCAAAGTACTTGACGCTTGGAGGCGGGAGAACGGTTCTGAGTACGCGGGTGTACAGTTAGAAGGACCCGGCACTACCATCATGGCTGCGATTAAGGATAAGCTGGCGGACTGCCTAAACCCACGCTAGTTTCGAATGTGTCGTCCGTTGAGCGCCGGGTCCGTAAGCTCCACTCCACGAGTGGTGTCGTGGAATGGCGTCTGCAGCCGGGGTGTGTCGTACGGTGTCTCGGGTATGCGAGTCCTACCAACTTCTCGGCTTGTCAGAGACAGCAGGTAACACCCTGGAGCTTATACAGGGAGTGCGCGCGGCGGTGCGGCGTCATGAATGCCACTCTGGAGTTTCATGCCACCTCAAGCACATAACGTAACAGCAAAATGCTGAACCGGCAGGGGGTCCTCCCCCGGTGGGAAAAGGATCGGAGAAACAGGACCGGCTATAAGGGGGAATGCCGTTGGAAACGCTTGACAGTTAGCACGAATGTCGGACAGCTTACGCACGATTATTCGGGGGAATGCCGTTGGAAATGCTTGACAGTTAGCACGAAGCAGGAATGTCGGACAGCTTACGCACGATTATTCGTTTCGTTAACGTCAGAACGCGCGAGTGTTCGCTGACGGTAAGCAGGATCCGGTGTTTACAAAAATTCGTGACCTGACTTCTGAAGGACCGGCTAGCGAAGTGAACTGCCTGCCCGCAGCCATGCGTACTACGCCTGTCGGCGGCAAACTGATGCAGTACACGCGAAGAGAAGCGGCCATGGCCAAGACTTCCCCTTCACCGTGTTTTTGCTACTGCTGTTGGCTTCTGAACAACACGCAACCTCGGATAAAACGCGCCCGGTAACTTGCGCGTTCTGGTACTGCCGCGCATGCCATGCCACGTGATTACCTTCGGCAGTTTTTACTGCGCCGGCGGCCGTCAAATTGTAGTCTAGTGTGGTGTTGGGCGAAGGGCCTGAAACTGCGGACGCCCAACAGATGCCAACCGAGCTCGGCCCCCGTGCGCTTCAGCCCGCATCCCCTTTTGGGCCGTTACGCTCCGCCTCGCTGGCCGCCGTCTATCCTTCTGAATTCACACTTTGATGCTCTCCGGGAGCTTGGTCGAATGACTCGCGGTCTATCAACGGGAAGCGACACCGACAACACTTCCCACAGGACCACGTCACCACCCTGCGTCTACTGGCTCCGGCGCCATTTACATACACAGGCCTGTCATTTGTTGTCTGCAACGAAAACTACTGAACCTTACCACAGGTAACAGGACATCCCCCTACTTCATAATAACAGTCGCACAATCACGAGCCCTCCAGGCCGGCGACCCGCTGCCACTAAATTTGCCTGCCACCGACTGCCTACCACATCTCGCCGGAGTGACCTGCGAAGCGAGGCAGTTCAATTGAGTCTGTATTTGCAGTGACAGGCAACGGAGTTTCTTTCAGCAGCACTTCGTGAGCTTTCGCGTACTCGCACTCATCGGCGCTCCTCCCAGAGGCCAAGCAATGCTGATATGCTGTCAGGCTTGCTACATTTCCTTCTTGTAGCATGCTGACAATGTCTTCGGGAAGAAGGCCCTCCTTGACCATTCTATCGAGATGATCAACAGATGGAAATGAAATCAGAACCTTGTGAGCGGCTCCCTGAGCCGCTGTGGCCACATTGTCTGTCCACCCTACTAATCTCTCTGCCACCACCTCCGGAGTCATCATGCATTCGGGGTTGACGTGGAGAAATTGCTGCGACTCCTCCTTTGACATGCTGTGACTCTCCCCCGTCTGACTCTTCTCATCACGCCTCTGCGCTTCGCGGTACACGACGCCAATGGTACGCTTTTTGAAGCTCAAGACAACTCTGATGTTCTCTGCTCTGACGCCGCGCTCCCAGGCCAAGACGTAACGACATCTGCGCATACAACGTACACACGGGGCTCAAGTAAGAAACCTTAGTCCCAAGTCAATGCCCGGACAAGATATCATGAACAGGAGTGTTCTGGCTGCGCCCCTGATGCGACGGACTCCGTCGGCACCCGTGCTCCATTGCACATGATCAGAAGATGACGTGAGGCTCCTCAAAAGAGATGGCTTGACACCCCGCAAACCACACACAGCAGGCTTACCAATGTCGGCAGGACCTTCTGTCTGGCTGAAAAGCTACAGAACAATCTTGAACGCTCGAGGCTGACCCTGCCGTGCCAACACACTATAGAGAGTGTATACGGCAGCGCCTCCGACGCCCCCCGCCACCTACCTGCCGTCGTCGTGCACCTTCACTTTCGGTTTCAAAAATAGACTCTCCGGGAACCAGCTTCGATCATTGAAGAAGCTTCTGAACAAGCGATTCATCCGGCTGGTGATATCATCCAAATTCAGCTTGGGAATGGTGAGGTCGCCGAACATTCCGAGGTCCCCCAGACTCCCCCAGGCTTTTCCGAAAACGTCGACAACATCTTCAGCGTGTGTCTTGCTGAATGGGTCTGCAGGATCGAGAGGGACTGCAAACGCTGCAGCTTCGTCCTCAGCGGCAAAAGCTAGGACAATGCCGGAATCCTGCCGCACCGACAGGAATAACAGGGAAGCAGAGAAAGGTGCCAGAAGAGCTTTCAGTGCCCTCATTTTGAGTCAGCTCGCGAAGAAAGCGGGCAAAGGACCTACCCTTGCGTTGACTGCAGGCAGCTTACCGAGTACATCGACTCGCGTAAAAAGTCAACAAGCACTCTAATGACACGGCTAACGCCAGGGTTGCGCCCCTTGCCCCACCAGACTGACCGGGAGACCTGGGCTCCTGTGGGTCAAGCTTACCGGGCAGCAAGGGGTGCTACCGGGACTCCCGTGCTCCGGATCGCCTCGCGCCGACCATTGACTTCGCTGGTTTCCGGCACACACACACCCTCGCATGCATCTGCGGAAGCTTTTTTAACGCCTTTCTCCTTCTCTTTTCGCGCAGTCCCGTGTGAAAACAGAAGAGGAGCTTCTGACTCCTTGGATGGTGCGTGAGCCCCAATTACGTTTGAAGCCCAGCTGCAACCACGCCGTCTTCTTCTCGGACCCCGCCAGCGATATATATTGTCCCGGCCGTCGTGACCCCGTGTTCCGAACGCTCAAACCTCGTGGCTATGCTCACCGCGGCTGTTTGATTTGTAACTCAATCTTTTGTCACAGAACTTTTTTCCTCAGGTGCTATTCTGCGAGGCAGGGGCCGCCGTGCACCCCGTTCGGTCCTTTTGTCCGAGCGACGGACTTCGTCGTTCCTTCGTGTCCCGTGCTCCGAGGGGAGGAACTCTGGAGCGTGGTAGTTAGCTGAACTCTAAGCGACCGGGGCGAGGGCATACGTGAGTCGACTGCACATCTCATCCGTCGGCGTAAGAGTTTTTGGTCCGGAGGGCTTTCCTCTGCTTGACAGCCGCTCGCGCCACGCTCTGTTTTTCCCGGTGTAGTTGGCTCCCGGGGCGGCTTGTCCAGCTTATCCGTAGTTTTCTGTCCATTCGTCGGTGCCGGGGAGCTCCCACGCTACACTCTGCTGCCCGCTTCCTGCCCTGGGATTCTCCTGCGTGCAACCGATTGGTCCAGGTCTGCAGACGCTCCATTTTCCGTAGTAATTTCCTAGCTGTGGTAGAGCTGGCACCCAGATTCTGCCGCTTAGACAGTCCCGTAACCGAGAGGGGGCCGAAGCGGAGTTGTACATAGTTGACACCCACCGTCCTCAAAAGAAAGGGAGGCGGTATGAGTCCGCGCGCTCTTGTAAGCGAGGCGCGGTGGCACCGTTCTCGTAGTGAGGTGGCATTGACTCCCGGCGCAGAAAAAAGGAAGCAGTGAAGAGAGGGCAGACGACCCCTCTTCTTACGTTTAGTCCCGACCGATGGTGAAAGTGCAGTACTCTTGATCAGAGAGAGTTCTCTTATGTTTGGGGCCGGAGCGTTAAGGCAAGTCGGGCGAGGAAAGGCAGGACGGCTTCACTAGCCGTTCGTCGAGTGTTCCGAAGGCAGCTTCGCGCCACAAAGAACTCAACCTTCGTCTGACGATCTCTCTCCTTGTGAAGGTCCCACGATGAAGCACTACCCAGGAATGCGGACGCGTGGCGAACGGGGGTACCAAGAGGGCACGGAGGTATCATTCTCTGATCCAGGGCACTGCGCGGACGGTGGGCTTTTCTCCGGAGAGTCGGGTAAGAAGCCACCTGCAAAGACCTTGAAACAACAGCTGCAGCGTCGCTTGAGATTGATCTGGGCCTTCTATACTCGTTGTAGTGAGTATCGCTGGGGGAGACGGCGGTCGCGCATCATCGGACTGTCTTCACTTATGTATGTACTCCCGTCTCTGGCGCTTTTTCCTGTATGCCAGTGGGAGGCATGGCTGTGGGCTCTAGTATCAGTTCTTTCTTTCAATGCGGACTACGTTTTTGCCGGGATGCGGGACACCCTGTGGATCTGCGCCGCCCATATGATTGATAGATACGTCGCGAGTCTCATGCTGGGCGTCCAAATCGTCTGGAATATTCCGCTTTGGTTTAGCAAAGGTGTAGTTCCTGGTGCAACAGGCACTCTCTTAATTGTGATCAGCTGCATTTTGAAGTATGCTGGAGAGCGGACGAGAAGTTATGACCGTCACGTTGTCTATCATTCTGCGTGGCATTTGGTAGGAGGGCTTGGCCGCCTCCTCGTTGCTGTTCTTGAATATCCAGAGCTGCTGAAAGAGTGGTACTAACGTCAGGACCGTACCGTGCAGTTAAGAGTTGTCTTCTCCAGCAGTCGGCTGCCTTGGTGCTACAACAGTTCCTGTCAAAGACGACAACAGCTGCCAGAGCCTAGCCACTGACGCCTTGTAATCGAACAACAGTTGATGCCAGGTTTCGCGGTGACGCCTTTAGGCTGCCGCCTTCTCAACTGCGTGCTTGTACTAGGTGCCTCCTAGAAAAGATTCCCCTCCCTGGAGCGACCGAACACAATAGTACCTCTCAGTGATGTAGCATCTGGAGAGCCGGCACGCGTAGGAGAGCTTCAAGAATCGTTTCATGTGTTGGGGACTGCTGCATCCCCAGTTCGTGAAGCACTCTCGAGTTCAGCTCGCAGTGAGCCCGCTGCTGATCTCGTGCTGACTCCACACTCTAAGCCGAGGCATGCTCATTGATATCTCGTACACTAGGAATCATACTTGACGTAGTATTCTTTGTATTGCTGCAGAACCGTAGCAAGGACAAAGAAGCCAGGACTCTCTGCCAGAATCTTGTTCAACGATATTTGTAGCCGAGTCGTACGACACCCACAGGGGCTGGGCCTGCGACTTTATGAAAGTGTGCCGAGCTCCTACAAACTCTCTGCCTTACTCAGTGCTCATCTGCTGACCTGAATTTCTGCGCTACGAAGTGCGGAGATCATGGCTGCTACCAAAATGGCCGTTACTGTGTTCCTCATTGGGTCATCCTAATCTGCCACTCGGGTGGTGCGTCAGGGACGCGAATTCACTATCCCCGCAAAATCTACACGAGAACCAGCCTTCCTGAAAGGAAAACACCAGTAGTCGAGCCGTGGTAAACGGTGCCTCGTTCCATACACTCGGACAGTTCCGGCCCTCCGTCTCATACGCGGGCGAGCAGTCCCCAAGTCAGCTGCACTCTTTTTTCGCCCCATGGCTCGCCGAAGCGACTCGACAATCTTGTCTGGATACACAAGTGACTTCGATCCTCTTCTAGTGACCCACAGTCTCGACAACAGGAAGTACTAGCAGATACACAACTGCGGAAAAGCAAAGCATGCAGCATCCCAATGTATATGCCGCATGGCGCGAACACGGTATGGGCCTCGTCACGGTTCACTCGGTTCCGCGGGCGGGGTACGGCCCGTCGGACACATGGACACAATGCTCCGACGCGTTCGTGCTTTTCCGAATGACTCCTCTTGTGCTTCCACCCGGACTCGTCATCTGTCTGCGGCTGCTGCACGTCCTACTCCGGGGAGATCTCCCTCCAGCAACAAGAACTGTGACAGGCAAACAATCGAAGAATTCTTCCGTCTTCCATTCCCCTTCTCCGCGACTAGCTCCCCTGCCAAGGTCTGACCCTCTGAACGCTTCAACCACTCCGGCTTCTTAATACCCAAATGGGGGGCCGCCTTGCACCCGAGTCCGCGTGCTTGAGGAAGAGTTTCGGGTTAACCAATACGCTTGATCACTGTCTGAATTCGCGTCTCAGCCACGAGTGTACCCCCAGCTCTCTGACGCGCGCTCGACCTCTCCCCATGTGCACTGTCCCCACCGCGTCGCGATTCCGTTCTCTTGGCAGAAAACCAAACTCCCGACTTCCCCCTTCCCGTCAACTTACTTTACATCCTTGCCGCCAACAAGGACACTAGACGACCCCGGCTGTTTCTTCCTGAGGTTGCCCCAGTGCAACAAGAACATTTTCCCAAGAGTCTCACTGCAAGCAGCATCTACCTCTTCACACTGAAGCTGCGCCTGACTGGTCATGAGAAGTGTATTGAGTTGCGAGGGAGGGTCGATCTTCCGGAAAGCAGGACCATCAAGATCCACAGGAAGCAGCGGCTCTCCCCTGAGTCTTCTTTGGTCGTTTTCTAGTCGTCTTCTCTCCATCAGCTGCTTTTGCAATTGTTGCTGCTTAAGTGATTCACGCTGGTAGCGCTGCAGTTTGTCCTGCTCGTCTGCAAGAGAATCTAGAGATAGCGACAGTAAAGACAAGTTCTTCTCCACGTATCCACTTTGGTCGAGCTCAAGGCTGTCAAAATCTGCTTGATTCAGTAGAGGGTCGTTCACCGCCCAGTCCATTAAGAAGGCTTCAGCCAAAAACGGATTGACTACCACAATAGGAACCTGTACCAGAAGAGCAACATTCACACACACACCGGACCCACACGGAGCGAAGCTAGACCGAAAAAAGCATACCCATGCACCCAGGAAAACCACGATGAGTGTAAGGGGCCAACCTACAGCTACGATGACAGTAGCTTTGGAAGAATAATGCTATCGGTACGACAGTCCAGAAGATTTCCTACACTGTACACTAACACACATACTAAGTAACGCCAGAGGCACAACTTCCAGCGACCCAGTTCACTGACGGAAACCATCAGGTCGACTGTCCAGGACAGACGCAGCCTGGTCAAAACAGACTAGATGAGTCCAGTGCCGACAAACGACTGGAGACGACTCCAATAAAATACCACGGTACAAGAAAGATCTGTGGAGTGAAAGTACGAAGTTTTTGACGAAGGGTGGAGAGCTGAAGTGTACAGAAGAAAATCCCGACAACGCATTCGGAGATGGCAAGTCCGTAGACCTAGAACTCTACGACTGCATGACTTGCCACAAAAGAACTAACATGCTGCTCGGACACTCGTTGTTTACCACTGTTGTACGAGACTAATACTGACAAGCACGGGGACTCGCGCACACGGATGTGGACACTAACCTCGATAAGGATATCCTTGGCTCGGAGCTTGTTGTATTTGGAGACATCCTGTTCAAACTCCTGGTATTTCTGAACAAAGTCGGGATTAACGCGGTACGCTTTGAAAGCCTTCTTGGCCATAGAATTGAGCATCGGGTCAAAGCCGAGTACGATAGCTTTGTCAATCGCCTCTTGATACATGACAAGAGAATCGATTATATCTTTATTCTTCAGGTCCCCAAATGAAAGAGTCTGATACCATCCTACAGTGAAGCAGTCCACATTCACATCATGCATGAGCTCTGCCATCTTGTCTTGATACTTATCAAATTCTTCATCCAGACGCTCCTCTAGGTCCTTGTCTCCCACGGCCTTCTCACGTTGTAGTTGAGCAAGAATATCCTAATCAAAAAGGCAACACACGATCAACAGAAACAACAGCATAACTCGAGGACAAGACGTCGTCCTCATTCAACTGTGTATTGTGCCCATCCGCTGTTGGACTTCCACTAAGCAGAAAGAAATTCTCCTGCACTGAGTACCGGAAGCAACTTCAGATTCTTTCATTGCTGATCAAGAACAACTGCAGTCTTCTGGATGTTTCCCGGTAGCGGCCTCTCCAGATGCAACAGCGTTACTTCAGCTAAATTGCCCTCCTTTCCAAGCATGGAGACCCGACAGATGGCCCACAGAAGGTAAGACATGACGGCCGTGCTCCGAAGTAAGACTGCAAATTCTCAGCGAGAATCGGCGCCAACCCGAAGACTCGAAAGTTCTCTATCTGCTAAGGACGAAGAAGTGGGAGGTACTTCAGACAGATCCTCGAGCTCATTTACAGGGGGAAACTCTATTTCCAGTTGTCAAAGAGCCCGGTGTGCCTTTCTTTCCTGATCTACAAGCTGTTCACGAGGATGCTGACATGCCACGTTCACTTCCCCCCACGGGAAGATAGAGAACACTCTACTGAGTAACTACGTGTGCCTTAGGACACAGATTCCACGCTCTTTCATGCAACTGCAGTTTCAGCCTTCTGTCAGAGATCCCTGAGCTTGCGTTGAGAAGAAGAGACCCCCATATGCCTAGGGACATCCTTATTCGAACCCTGTCACATACGGCCCTGCCAGTCCTGTCTCGGACTGCTCCTTTTTCAGTTAGGAGACGACCCGACTGAATCCATGCACACACGCTGGCGACTACGTCGCTAAAGGTGCTACTGATCCAAGCCAAACAGCAAGATGAACAGGCAATTGATCCGCGTCGGCCTTGCTGTAAATAGACCTACTTTTTTCTGAGGAAGAGGGAAACAGTTAGTGACTTCAAGTTTGTCTTTCGAATCAATGCCGAGAAGCTGGCCGTTAACAGGAGTCGGGTAATTCTCTTTGCAGTGTTTCAGCACCTTCATGAGCACCAAACTGTCAATTTCTACTACCCTAAGCGGATAAGACGCTTTGAAGGCTCTCCGCGATCCCCCCGTCGAGGCACCTGCGAGGACCTGCGCGGCTGTACGGCGTTGGGCACCTCCAGAGAGTGCAGCGTCAGACACGTTCCCAGCTCCTCCCTGAGAATGTCCCGCGGCTCCAACCGATGCCTGCCCTGGGACACTAGAGGAAGACGCTGAAGGAGCGGAAGAGGCGGGACCCGCCGCTCCATAAGGTGACGTAATGGTACTGCTGGTAGGAGCAGAGAAGCCCCCCTGAGCTGTATGTACACCTGCAGAAGAAGCGCCAAGAGAAGACGAGGAGCCACCAGCGCGAGAGCCCGCTCCCGCCCCCGCGGAGGCACCAGCCGCCCCCCTCAAGCTAGGAGGGATGTACTTGCCGCCGCTGCTCATTTTAAAAGGGCAGAATGCTTAACGCAGGAACCCAGAAAAAGTAGTAGGCAGTGAGAAAAAGAGACCGCAGAGTAAAAAGGGCAAGGCTTTCTTCGGGCTTCTCCCGGTCTGTGTTTGAGGAGTACGGGAAAAGACACGAAACCGCGAAGGAGGCAGCCAGGGGCAGAGCTAGAACGGAGAAAGAACCCGCTGCAAAAAGCGGGAGAGAAGGAGAAAAGGCGGAACAAATGTCAAAGTGAGTATTTCTTTCACCGAAGAACCTCGGCATCCTGTACAGTGGGGTGGGAGGACGGACAGGAAAAGCCTCCCCGTAGTGTATTAGGGTCTTAGCTTCCGTGGCGGCTTATAGACGAGACAATCTCGACACCAGCAACTGGCATCTTGCCGGGTTCATGCTACTGGGGAAGAGACAGCAGTCGCCGTTCACACGCTGTTACACGTTGAGTAACCTAGCCGAGGCATTCACTTTGTTGCGAGTGTGTCACGGAGGAAAGAGGCCAGGTCGAGGTTAGTGAACTAAGTAGCGTCTGAATGAAAAGGAGGGCCTCCTCTGACAAACCAGGCAGCAGAAAAACGTGCCACTTGTCTCCCATCACTGGGGTCAGAGTGCCGAGCAGCCATTTCCTGCGGTCAGTCCCGGTCACCTTGTTTCGGTTCGCGAGCCAGAGTTTGCATGTGTACGCTTCTGTAAAACAGTTGCTGGGTTACTATCTCCCTCGCAGCTCAAGTGTGCGTCGAGACGCCTGATCCTCGAGGGACGTGCATGCCCGGACGGAGAACTGTATCTTTCATATGCTGTCTCCTGAGAGTAGCTGTATACTGGTAGGCAGGGGAAGGCTCTTTTTTCTTAGAGAACTTGTGATTTCGGGTGACTTCTAGCACTTCACTTTGGACCAGTGTTGCATGGTTTCTTTCCCTGGAAGGACTACACTTGTCACCGCCGAAGCTGAACGTCTCCCTCTTCTCAGGCCAGCTCCAGCAGACACGGAGACATGATCTTTCTCTTATGAGGATAAGGCGCCCGCCGTTGACCGCATGAGCCATTGGCGTTCCATCTCTTTCCCGGTCTCGGCAGTTTGGGGACTCATTCTAGTCTTCACCTCTGAGTCGCCAAGTGGCGTTTCCTTTACGTCTCCTTTTGCTTTTTCTATTCTGCGCTGGCGTTCGAGCATATTCTGTTCACTGCGGAGTGGGTTTCGTCTGCCGCGAACACTCTTCCACGTCGTCAAAAGACAGAATGTGCGGCCGTACTTGCTGCACACTTCATCCTCGCCGTCTGCGGCGCATTGCCAATCTGACTGTCCTTCCTTCGGACAGTTCTGCATCTTCCCATGGTGTCTGTATTAGAACGGACTCACCAAAAGACTCAAGCAAAACGGAAGCGGCAGAGGCTTCCTTGTCGATCCTGGCCGCGCCCACGTCCGAAGAGGAGCCTCGGAAGACACCCGTTCCGTCCGACGCAGATACTGCCCTTCTATCCGTTCACAAATTCAACCTCTCTCCAACAGGAACGATACCCCTTATTGTGCAAGATCCTGAGGGGCACAGGTATCTCCGGCCAGCAGAATGGTCCTTAAGAATTCCCGGTGTTTCAGGGGGACCAGGAGGCGGGGGACGTCACGGGTACTCCACGTTCAATGCTCGAGTTGAAGGGGTAGCCGAGTCTAAACTCTATAAGTAAGACCGGTGATTTGTTGATCCATACAAGACATTAGTAAACGTTCTCAGCTGTTGGCCGAAGGTGTTTGCTAGCGTATGCATTTGACGTAGAGTCCTACAGACAGAAGCATAGTACATATACCGTGTCAGTTCATACGTGTGCGGAGTAGGACCGTGGCTCCGTTGTCACTCACGTGTGCTTTCTTCATGTGACTGATGACGTGCATATATTTCCTTAGACACTCTGCAGATGCGCACGTGAAGCAAGACTGTTGGACGTCTTTCAGCTACGCTCACAGCTAGGAAACGGTGTACCTACGCTAAAGATGTGTGCAGCTCACATAGCTTTATGGAAGTCAGACATAGAGTCTCTACCTTCCTTTACCGACCCCCGCTGTTGCTGTACTTGCTCCAGCCTGCGTGAGGTGTTTCTTCCGCAAGACAGTGATACTTGGACTGATTGATATTGCAGGAACGACGGCAGAACACTTCTCGCTATTAGCGTTGACCCAGGTCTCGTAGCTCTGTCTTCACTACTACTGTCCTATGTTATTGCGAAGTCCCTTTCTGGTTGTGCAAGTCATTCGCGCGGCTTGAACCGTCTTTCTTCAGAGGTATTGAGAAGCAGACTAGTTTCGCGTTAGGAGCGGGAGTTTTTTTACGAAGCTATTGGATGTTTGATGCAGGCGACTTCTCAATAAGGGCCGATGTGTTGTTGTAGTTGATGGATTCTACGAGTGGAGCAAGACAGTCAAACGAGCAGATGGGAAGAAGCAACCTTACTTCATCCGCTACAGACCTTCGGTACTCGGTGAGTGAAAGTGTACTGCATGATAACGAACTTATCTTGCTTTTTTTGTCTTCGCATCTCCTGCTGGAGGTATCCAGTGTGTATGGATTCAGCTGGCTGACGAGGAACAGCAAATGTGTGCCCCCGGTATTTCCGTATAAATCCCGGTGTGCTAGGATATCTGCTGTATGCGCGAGATGGTTGCAGCGTGTTTCACCGTTCTGTTTGCCTGCGTCGAGTGCTGGGTGTCAAGCCGTTATAGGGAAATTCCTGGTGATCTATACACTTTCACTGGCTCGGTGCGCGGTTGTCCCGAGCTCTGCTCTGAGTGTCTCGCCACACTCCCGGGTACTTCCTAATCTTGCATTCCTGACCTGAGTTCAGAGAAGCCGATTCCTTTGAATCCTAAAGACGTGAAGGAAGCAGAGAAGAATGAGCTGAAGAAGGAAGAACGTCCTGACCCACCTGTAAAGAGGGAACGAGACGAACAAGAAGCACACGATGCTAGAGTGAGGAAGAAGGCAAAAACACAGGTAAGATCATTTCTAGAGTGTGACTAGGTTTTTAGGGCGCTGCTGTCTGGAAAAGCTGCTTGTGAGATGGGCTGGATTCACCAATACCGGATGCCGCCGATGATCGCTTTCTCTGACGTCGAGGTATATTTCGGGCAGCGCGCCGAAGAGCATGTTTGCTGCATATTTATGGGTCGTCATCAAGCGCTGCATGTAAGCATGTGCTTGTGAGCGTCCGCAAAGATCGTCCACAGACGACATATGGTATTTGCCACCGTTTCCGAGTACGAATTCCATCTTTTTTGGCGCGCGTGTCTTGAATGCGCATGAGAATGTCTGCTCGGAGACAGGTGAGGATAGAAAGATTGACACATGTGGATACACTGCTCACGCCGGCTACTCACAGAAAGTGTTTGGTACCACATGCAGCAGGAGCTGGCCTTTTTTCTGGGAGGATGAAGACTCACGGTGTCTGTGTGTCAGCAGACCAAGGCGTCCATACTTACAGGAAGTTACATCTCGAGAAAGATACGGGGACACTCCTCAGACAAGAGGCGTTTTAGAAGTTAAAGCGCTGGGGTCACCAGAGATCATCAGGAGAAGGTATGTATGCCTGATGTTCTCACGGGGAGACGAGCGTTGCGCGGCCGCCACTCATAATTTCAGGCGTATTCTACGGATGTCACAGTACAGGTACTCTTTTTTTTCATCATTTTGTCCTCCGCCTGATGTCTCAGCGAAAACTGCCCTAGATTATCGTATATCGCTTTGTCAGTCTTTTCTTCCCTCTCCCAAAATTAGTGTGTCCTCTGCATTTGTCTGCTTGACTGTGCGCCCTCCTTCGTATCAAGGAGGCTGAGGAGACACCGTCTTCAGCGCTTGCGAGTGAGCAGGTGAAGTCAGAACAGAAGGAGCACAGCAGCTCGACAGTCCTCGGTAATTGGACGAGCGCACTAGGAGACAACGAAGCCCCTATGTTGCTTGCGGGCTTGTACGAGGACGAGGCTGTTGGTGGCTTGAAAACATCAAAAGCAGAAGCAGGTTTCTACGCCGATTGTTCAGCTACGATCCTTACAATGGAAAGTAAAGGAACTCCAATGGAAAAGATTCACACTCGGTGAGCAAGAGCCCAGCGGATGCCAGGGGTGAATAGTACCAGTCGGGAGACCCGTGAACGCACTGACGCAAGGTATAGAGAAAGAGATAGGCATCTAGGCTCAGAAGTACGCAAGCACCTATACATATGGAAAAAGGATACGAACAAAGAAGAGTATATATGCGTGCGTGTGATGCATTTAAGCATGGGAACAGCTACATCGCCGACTACTTAGAGAAGAATCAAGAAGTCGGGGGAACGCGGATGACCCTTTATTGATGTTGAGGAACGGTAGAGGCGTCACTCCTAACCCACCTAGTTGCCTTCGTTAGGGGTTCCCTGATTTCAGCTTTTCTTTGAATCTTATGCAAGCAACAATGCGCGCGACTACAGTTTGCGCGACTCAACCCGTTGCCTCTTCTTCCGGTACAGCGTGCCGTGCTGAATTCCGGGATGTTCTCATGAGTAGTTCCAATTTAGAATCCCTTAGGAAAAGGCGACAGAGAAAAAGGAATGACCGCGGTTGTTGTAGTACAATGTGAGTTTACTACATTTGGATATGCCGCAAGTTTGTCAGGCTTCATAGAAAGTTCGTTTCATGGTGCTCTGCGTACTGAAAGGCCAGCAAGCTGACTCTACCTTCATCCATGGACTTCAGAGTCCATCTCGCCTGTCTTCTGCTGTATCTAACAGCCGTTTGAGTTCCTGTTGCCCGCGCGTGACCACCTCTTTTCGTCGACACGTGCACATTCCTCTTTCTTCTTTTCAGGATGCCTGTTGTGCTCTCTCCTGAAGATGGGGCGCAGTGGCTTGATGCGAGCCATGTCGAGTTCCGATCCCTCATCGGCAAAGTACTTTCCGGCTGCAGACACATCTGTAAGTGTAACCAAGGTCAGCTGGTTTGCTAGACGCCAGGACTTTACGCAATGACTTGGAGCCCTCACACCCAACTGGAAATCGATACCCCGGATTCAGGCTGTATGGCACCGCGTGCCGACTTGAAAAATATAGATTGTTTTTCCGAGCTGGTAGACTCTCCTTTGAATACTCCTACGGAAAAATCAAAGTATCGCTCTGTCGCTGCACCACAATCGCGTGTCGAATCAGGCGGCTATACGGTGACTACGTAGTCCGACGCTGAGAAAATCTCAGCTTGTAGACAGCAAAAACTAACCTCGATGCCTGGGCTGGAGACGTTTATTACCGAGGTGCCCCTGGTAGAGGTGGCTGATGTGAGTGTGCGATCCCTGGGCGGTAGTTTACTGGAGTAAGGATTCAAGCGCGAGCGATCGGCTTCTTACACAGGACGTGGCAGACATCGTCTGCTTGGCACTTCTTTGGCTTTCCTCAGACAGTCACTCGTTGACGTTCTTTCCGGTCACCGTGCGAATGAGTAACAGCCGGTACGAGGCACCTGACTGTGTGGTGGAAGTCTCCGAGGAAGCTGACGGGAGCACAGCCGGTCCGAGCAAGAAACCGAAACTGATGAAGACGCTGGATCATTTCATGGCGTTGAAGCCCAGTCATAAGGGGAAAACGAAGTCCTAGTAGGAGCGGCCCGATTGCTTGCATGCGTCAAAAGAATGTAAGCAACCCCCGCAGCGACCTTCTTCAGTATTTCTCCCACTGCGGAAGAGACGGGTGTTGCTGGTGTCTTAGAGTCTACGGCGGACGGATCGCGGAGACCTGCTTCGCCGACCACAGGGGGACACGTGTACGCGCAGCTACCGTGTATCACATTGCCCTGCATCGCATGCAGTGTCTCGCGCTAAAGCGCTCTCACCTATAAACCCCTACGGTGAAGCTGCTTTCTACTCGAAAGGTGACGTGACTTCGAGCAGGCTACGTCCCGGAGTTCGTCAGAATACCATGGTCTTCCAGCAGGCTAGAGAGAGGCTTGTCCCCCCCTTTGTCCGTCTCGGTACTTCGGCGCTGCCAGATCTGATCTGGCATCAGGGCACTGGCGCAGCTATATCGAGTTTGTCGCGCTCGCCGGTGTGTGTTCCCCCTCAACCTTAGAACGGATACCAGCGGCTGCTGTCCCGGCACCCGCTGTCCAATCTCGGGGCACATGCCCCGTCTCGCCGAAGAGTATATTCATTGATAGAATGCCTCAGGTGAAGCAGCGAAAGCGTATAGTAGGGTTCAAACCAGGTGTCTGGCTGTGTCGACTCTCAAGTATCACGAGACACGGGAAGCCGGCTTGGCTGGACCGGCGGTTGTGGGCGAAGTTTCCACATTGTCGTGAACAAAGCAAATCTTCTTTAGCAGCCGCGTGCATGAGTGCGTGGGATGCGGTGTGGCCCCGGCGTCCAAGCACCTCCGGACGCTGCTTCGGGAATGGACCAGAGAGAGTGAGGCAAACTGGCCGTTGTGTTGTCTAGCCGTCTACCACACCACGAGACTCGTTTTTTCGCGTTTGTTTTGGTGAAACTTGGCGACTTTTCAAGCTGTTTTTCCTCCACCACGGGTACCTTGACTCAAAAGCTACATGGCCTTCGTAATTGTCATTTTTAAGCCGTTAGCTGTTTGAGACCAAGGTTAAAGAAAGGGACTTCTGAGGAGGGGAGGCGCCGTAGTAAGGCGAAGAGGATGGCTTAGAGACCCAGCAAGAGGATGAAATCTTTGAACCAGCGACCTGGAAAGGCTGAGGTCACTGCGCGCGCGAGCGCTGGGACTTCGTATGGAGTAGATGCGAGCAAACTTCGCAGAGGAACCAGAAGTCACTGTATCGTAATCCCTTTTCCCAGCGTCTTTGTTCAACACACGTTTGAAATGTGAGCGAGGCAGGGGTGGACCCGTCGGTGCCGAACACGATCGGCAACAACCGCTACAATTGATGTTCACCTCCACAACTGTCCACAGGTGCCCAGAGTGACAAGGCTCCCGTGAAAGAGAAGAATATTGCTCTCTTTTCTCAGCAAAAATAACAGCCATCCTCTTTCTCAGCAAGCGCAGCAGCAAGAGCACTCCACACGAAACGAGAGGGGTTCTCGTTGTTGCCTCCCCGGCATTTGTTTCGCTACCGCGGACATCTCTCCACGTTCCCGTGGGGGACCTTGGTGCTTCTCTTCACCGCTCGTGCCTGGCACAGGCATAACATCCACGCCTCGTTGAGTACGCATGGTCCCGGCCCTCTGCTCCACTGCTGCTGCCATCCTTGCTGAGCTTCGGCTTCCCGTGCTCGCCGAGAGGCACCAGGACGCGGTCCATACTCGGAGCTGCGTGGAATCTATCTTACCCAGGGTTCCCTCGCATTCTGTATTGACAGGTTTCCCTGTCTGCGACCTCTCTGGGCCTGCGTTGTCCTCCACTGATTCATTATCACACGCCAAGCGACTAGGCCCTCTACTGCCGCGTCATCCGTGAAGTCTAACAACTGGGATTGAGTCCGGGGACCCTGGCGTTCTTTCTCAGTGACAACGCCGCGTACTCGGTGCGCGAAGCGCAAAACGCCGCCTCCTCATCCACGTGCACTGGAGAATGGCGTACAGCACCGGGACCAACTCGGCCGAGACAGGGTCCCTTAGCGTCCCGAGGGTCAGACAAGCCAGAGGCTCATCGGTACGCCTAAAAACAGTCACGCCAACGCAGAAAACTAGATGGGACGACGGAGTACTAGAACCTGGTGAAGTGGCAGGACCCGGACCTCTCCACGAGGCACAGTTACGTTCACCACGGCCAGCGGCAATACCGGAGGACTTAGAGTTCCTCAGGAACGCCTAGCACGGGCGAGGACGCAGCGCTTCAGGCAACCGGGTAGTGTAACGCTTGGGAGGTGCCGTCGCGTCAGGTGTCGTGCCGGGCTCCGTAGTGGTTGTTGTGAGCCACCGATGGATCCAGAGTGACGTACGCTGTGTGATTCGCTGAGAGCGCCCCTATGCGGCGGAAGCCGCCAGCCCCGATGGGTCCGGCGCGTCTCTAGGAGAGCGGTCTGAGAGCCATTGATACGGGGAATACAGAAAGGGGCTTCCCAAGTGTCGGTTCCCACCGCACATAGATACCCTTAGCTCGGTAGGTATCCGTGGCGAACCAGTAGTGTCGGTGCCGCAATCCCGCCACTCACAACAGAGGGCCGTACACCTGCAGAAACGCGGAAATGATCGGGCAATTACGTGAGAGTCCACCAGAACGTAGTGAAGGGACCCAGTGCTTAAGCAGTCCCAAGTCGAGCTAGAACTTCTCACGCAGCATGCAGAGAGTGGGGAGAAGTTGTGTTTCGCCTTGGCTCAAACCGCATGCGCACTCGGATTGACACAAGCATCGATTCCAAAAGTGTCGTCGACTCTGACTTTTTCTTCTGAATTCGGTACTCGATTTGAGTCGAGAAAAGGAGAACTGAACTCACGCGTCCTCATCTGTCCGTTGGGGCTCTCCCATATCTCGGGCATGACCACTGTCATGGCCACGCCGTTTCTCTTTGCATCCCAATGTGCGGGCTCGTGCATCGTTCGCTTCAGGAGTTAGTAGTGGGATCGAAAGTAATCTTACGTGTGTGTTTGTTCCTGCAACACTGAAAACAGTTGCCCTTGTCGAGGAAAACCGTCGGGCCATTTCAGATGCACGAACTCGTCGAACTGGTCAAGAAATGGTGTCTAGGCATGCTTTCTCCCTCCGCACTCGAAATCGCTCGCTTGTCGAACTGTAAGTCTTGGGTGCATGCAACATTTTAGAAGGTCCACACGCGCTAAGGAGAAAGCCGTATGTCCTTAGACTTACTTGGACGCCGTTTCTCGGACACCTCGCCCTATTCTTTTGTGGTCACTCACCTAGGTACTCCTCATCTGACAAATCCTCGTTCCTTTTTGTTCGGCACGAGGCAGAAGCTGCAGGTGGAGAAACTTCATGCCAAGCTGCAGACTACGTGTACGAGTGCGACGTAGAGAGCGGAAACTCTTGAATCTCGGCTACGGCCTGTGCCTGTCACTCGGGAGAAGGCTCGACCGCATGCGTGCGATACACCCCACGTCCGCCTCGTGCTGTTCTGCTTCGACTCACCGGGTGTCCAGACCACAGTGAGTCGAGAAACCACGCAGTGAACCATGAAGGCCAAGTCATTTTAGTATCCGCCGCTAACATTTGTGTTCGCTGGAAAGAGGAAAGACCAGACCTAAACATCAACTCGAATGGCGCGACCTTTGGTTCCCCGAGGTGGTCCCGGTGGACCAGAACTCCGGCACCCTAAAGGACGAAAATCTGCATTCCGCGGCTCCACTCCATCCTCTAAGAAGAGGAAGATCGGTACAGATGGCTTCGCGTCTGGTGATGACTTCTCTCGCTCGACTGGTGCAGAACCGAAACAAATTCATGTATCACCAGAGAGCCGTACGGACACTCTACCGTATTCTCCGGGGGGAAAGAAAAAGAGAAGAATTGTGAACAATTTGTCTCGCCGTCCTGGTGCACACTTGGCAACAAGTGCAAGCCCGTTGCCGCCTGGGAACCAAAGAGGACGGGGAGGAAGCCCTACGAATAGCGATGTCGACGATGAAGAAGGCAACACGATAGATGAAGGCTGTGAGGTTCAAGGGGATTTAAGAACACTAGAATCTGAGTGTCAGTCGGTAGCCTTGGGAGAGCAAGGCGAAAATGAAGAAGGAAGCGATGAGACTGAAGCAGAAGAGGAAGAAAGCGACGACGACGACGATGACGACTCATGTTTGTTTTCTCCCTTTCCCTTCTCCGTGATGGAGGGCGTACTCCATACACGTTTGGTTCGCACTTTGCAACACCACGGCTTCAAGCGTCCAACAGAGATTCAAGAGCTCGCCATACCTACGGTCTTACATGGTCACGATACGCTCATTCAATCGTACACAGGCAAGGAAGGAAGAAAACTTAAGTGTTGTCTTGACCGTACCGAGAGCCTGGCCAGTAGGCTAACGTGTCTCATTTGGTTTTTGCCCACATAGATAAGCACTCGCAGGTCCGGTTGGAGCTGTTCAGACGATGTAGGAGCATGCGTGCCTGGATGCACACATGACCTTTTTAACTTTTGGGTACGTCAGGCGCACAAGTCATGTGTATATGTAGTGCATACATGTGACTCTTCACTTTAGAGACATACATTGTCATACGGCCAAGTATATACCTGAGCGCATATCTGCGCGTACACAAAATCACAGTGTAAGTGTCTTGTACTCCTCCACACGAGCTTGAATGGTAGTTACAGCACCGGGAGTTGCCTTTCTTGTTTTGGTGCAAGAGCCGCCGCGTATCCATGTGCACACAAGGAAGGCTCAGAGACCTTGGTCTCCTTCGGTTGTTTCTTTGGACGAGCCCCCCGTTTCTCTTCAGGCTCTGGGAAGACGCTCTGTTTCGCCCTGCCGCTTCTGCAGCAGCTTCTTCAGCAACATGAACGGAGTGGAAAGCAACTTGACAGGAGAGACGGCACGCGGTGTCTTCTGCTTTTGCCTACTAGAGAACTGGCCGCACAAGCCTGGACCCAGATCAGCCGTCTTGCTCAGCTTTTCCCTTGGATTGTCGTGGCTGCTATTACAGGTGAAACTCATGATTCAAGATCTGTCTCGACAGGAAGACGTACCTCGTATCGAGTACCTGTCATGATGTTCTTACCGATATGCATGGACGTCCTTTCGTTCTCTCGTTTGTGTACTCAGGCTGTGACGTGGTTTTCGCGTGTAGGTCCATTCTGTGTGGTGTCGACCAAGCGAAACTCCTTGGGAACTGAGGAAAAACATACAACGAGAGATGTGTGTTTACTGGAGTGACAAATGTACCCTCGATCGTCCTGTCAGTATATGACGGATCGCCCAAGGCTGTTTTTTTGGAATAGGTAGATACTCGCGTTTCACATTTACTCTTTGCATGTAATGCGGATATGGATCCACACGCGGCCGCCAGATATATAGCTAGGACAAACGATCATGAAACACCCACGGCCTATAGACTAGTCAAAACGTGTACAACAGGAAGTCCTCACCCTTCCCTTTACTCCGAGTCCTAAGGACATCAGGTGAAGTCGAAAGACCGCTAATCGTGACATGGAAAGCGATGCATGGTATCCTTCTGCGACGAGCGATCTCCCTTATCTGGGAGAGGGGACCTCTTTACAGGATCCACGTGCAGTCGTACTACCGACTTACAACTCTGTACGGTTCCACATGTAGTTTGTGTTTTGCCATCTCCAGACAACTCCCTAGCCTTTAGCTTGAGTCCGGACCTGCTTGAGGTCATGTTGCTGTCCGACAAACGCTCCTGGTCTTTCTGCCTGCCACGTGGACTCGTACGTGGTGTGACTACGCGCGTTCCGTCATAAATCCTGCGACATATGTTTGAATCTGTCGACAAGCCGAGTGGTCAACCCATTCATTCGTGCATGAGGACGTGAGAAGTGCTTTTCTCTTTCGGTCCTCTGTCTCCAAGTGAGGGTTTTCGACGGCACTGATTTCTTCCTTCGTTTTCATATCGGGTCGCGTTTGCCGCTTCATCTCTGATTATCTCGTAACTGTTTTACACGCATGTATTCATTTTCCTGCTGCACAGGAGGTGAGAAGAAACAGTCTGAAAAACGTCGTCTTCGAGCAGGAGTAACCGTTCTGTTGTGTACTCCAGGGCGACTGCTAGATCATCTTACTACGACCAGCGCCTTTCAGGTGCCGTATCTCCACCTTGTCGTCTTGGATGAAGCAGACAGACTTTTAGACATGGGGTTTGAGGCGAAAATTCGCAAGATCATGACTCTTCTATCTGAGAAGAAGGAAGAACAGTTACAGATGCGTGAGATGCGAAGGGAACTTTTATCTGAGACGAGAGAGGAGGAGCGAGAAAACGCCGAAGACGAGGACGAGACAGACGGAGCGTTAGAAGGTTCGAGGGATGACGAGGGAAAAGGGGGTGCAGATACAGTCCAACATTTTCATGAACGCTCGCAGCTCCTGCAAGCGAACGGAAAACGGAAGAAACATAATAAAGGACTCTTGAAAGACAAGCAACTTGCAGTGTCGTCTATGTGTGGTAGTCAGCTCTCTAGTGACTCAACAGACTGGCTATGCATTCGCAAACCTGAAGATGGATTTCAAGTCATTATGGCCTCCGCCACTCTAACAACGCAGGTTCAGCGCTTGGCTGCGTTCTGTTTGAGACACGAACCTCAGTGGGTATCCTTAGAACGTTATCGTCCTGCACTTCGGGGGAGAAGGGCCGAGCTAGAGGACGAACAAGACAATACAAAGGCGAAGGGTGTACGCGCGACAATGATAGACACGAAGAATCCTGACGTCTCTGAAAGTTCGTCGACTTCTGATTCTTCTTCTGTCACCTTTCCGTGTTGTTGTATGCTGACACCTGAACCATCAAGTAGAGAAGCAGTAGACACAGACCTGGTGGGGGCTTCAACGCCATGGGATCCAGATGTCGAGGCAAATGATGAAATGGATGCTGATGTATGCAGCGGGACGACAGAGAACGCAAGGCAAGGCAAAAAAGAGGTCTTTCATGTTCCAGAACAACTTCGTCAATACTTTGTTAAGGTCCAGTCCCGTACAAGACTGTTACCCTTGTTGTCTCTTCTTCTTGAGGTAGCCAAGAAAGGTAAGGGGAAGGCAGTTGTTTTTCTGTCGTGCTGTGATGCTGTCGAGTATCTACACTCCCTCTGTACACGGCTGAAATGGCCAGGCATGATCCTTGACCGTGCTCAAAAACAGAGACAAATCGAACAACTCAAAGTTCTTCGAAGTATGAAGGAGAAGCATGTGGCCCGGCTACAGAAGGCTGTGAAGGATATGGAAAAGCAGAAACGGAAGATACGAAAGCAAAGCAAGGCATACGATGAGGACGAAAGACCAAGAGGCCTTGATAGCAGATGTGATAACGATGCAGTAGATGACGGAACAGATTCAAGCGATGGAGATGAAGATGCAACAGACGAAGAGGAAGATGTGGGCGATGAACTTTTAGGAGATTTCATCTTCAATGGTGTCAAGATGTATAAGCTGCATGGCCAGATGAATAGAGATGATCGGTGAGATTTACGGTGGAGGGGAGGGTGCACACAGCAGTGATAAGGAGGAGTGCCTGTTCGTCCGTTTCTTAGGGGGGTGACCAGACACTGTATTCACATGACCCGACTCATTACTGCATTCTACGCTTGACCGTCGATGGCTCAGCATGTCAGAATGGCAGCTCTAGGGCGAGAACCGTTCACCTTTGGTGTAGCGCACGAGTGTGTGAGTGTAGTACCCGCGTTCCCGTCTGGCTGTCTGTACTCGGAATACCCGCGATTGAAAGCCGCGCGGCCCCCGGTTACAACATCGGTGCAAGGGACTGACAGGCCTCTCCCTCTGTACACATTTGATCACATTCATGCATTCAATTGCTGCTGAACAGCGAGCTATATATACATGGCTAGATACATACAATTCTCCGTCGCATATCTTTGTTACTTCGCAGATCCTCGGTGTAAATATGTTGATAGGCGTACGGCCGTAATGTACTGCGATGAAGTACGATTGAAGCCTCGCCAAAGTACCGTGATTTCTCAGAAATCATGTTACCTTACTGAGGCTTGAAACGTCACTTACCGTTTCGTTTTTGCAGTGAGTCGATAGTGTTCATACCTGAACACGTTGGGTCCATGTCATTTCCTGGTGTGGAGCGCGTTTTTCTACGCACTCAGAGGTCTGTTCAGTGGCAAGTCGGCTCCGGGGACGATATGACTAGTGTGTGTGTGTAGTCAAGAGCGAAGCAACGCTGTCCTGCTTGTCTTCCTGCAACGCTGCTGTTAGTACGTATTCACTCTTAGGTTCTTCTAAGTCTCGTTGAATGTGTGCACTTATCCGTCTCCTGGTTTTCGTTTGCAGTATCGGATATTTGAAAGATTTCAGCGATGCTCCAGGCTCGGCTGTTCTCTTCGCTACCGATGTGGCGGCTCGAGGTCTGAACTTGCCCTACGTAAGTCAAAGTCCTTTCTCCTCGTTTTCCCTTGCTTTGTTTTTCTTGCCATGCACGTCTTCTATACTTCCCCGTGTGTCTTCTCGCTATGCTGTTTGGGCGAAGGCTCCTCTTGGTAGGCGCCACTCCGGCTTACTGACGGCGTCCCCGGTGAGAACGCTTTAGACAGGTCCCCGTGAGTATGCGTCTATGTCAAGGAGAAAACAGCTGTCCGACTTTCTGCAAGAAGCCGGGCAGATACCCAGATAGCTGTACTTGTTATGGAAGGCGAGATGAGCGACGTGCATCGCTGAGAGGCAAGCTCTGGGAGAAAGATCAATGAAACTTCTCATTAAGATTTGCGGAGTATATGTGTGGTTGGGTGTTCGTCCAGGTGAACTGGATTGCACAGTTCGATTTGCCCCAGCAAGCTGAGGAGTACGTCCACCGCATTGGCCGCACTGCGAGGCTCGGAAAAGAGGGCAACGCCGTCCTTTTTGTACTCGACTGCGAGGCGGGTACGAGGAATATGGACCTCTGTGTATTTTTCACATGTGATTCAAGGAAAGCACAGTTACACTTCCGGCACCATGAGGAAGCAGAGAAGTGCACCGGCCGGTGAAGCTGTGTACCTCTCAGCTTATCTTTTGTTCGGAAGGTTTCCTCAGGCAGTCCTGTGTACCGATGGATGATCTCGTATATTTCCGCCTGAGATTGGTGATGCACGCCTGTCTCTGTAAGTCGGGTGACCCGCGGCTCCCATCGGAGTGTGTGTTCTCTAGTGGCCAGTCTCAAATGGTAAATCAGTTTATCGGCCGGTTTCACTTATGCGGACTGCTGAGCATGTACTTGCATAACCAGTTTATGTATATCTGATTATAGTGGTGGCTGATGCTCCGCTTCCTTGAATGTTTTCGCCAAGATAGTGCATGCGACCCGTTCTGCAAGTAGCAAGAGGCCTCGGTCCCCCAATACGAGTGTGACAAACATTCTTTTGTTGATGATGTGAGCATTCTTTATTATAGCTGTGCTGATGCACACTTCATACACTTACCTATACACGTCTTTTTCGTGGTATAAGGAGTCCGGAGACAACTACCTTGCTGAAGTGAGCACGCCCGGAATCTCGGTCACAGTTGCCATTCCTGTTTTGCTACGCAGGGTACGTGAATTACCTGCAGAGCCGGGGAATTACACTAAATGAGATGGATGAATCTTGCATGCTGGCAACGCTCTTCAAGACGCATATGCCTGAATATCTCCGTCGAATCGACAATGCTTCCGCTTTCTTAATCAAGCAATTCAGTCAGTTCGTCTCAGCAAGGCATTCGTTGCTCCAAACAGCAAGAAAAGCGTTTCTCGGAACTCTCCGGTAAGCACGTGGCGGCTGTTGGCGTTTTCTTACCCGTGAAGGCAGTAGCTGGTCAAAAACATTTGCAGGTGTTCACGGAGCGGGACTCATTCGTCGTGTGTATCGTGCCTTTGTTTCTACCTCTTGTACGAGAAAGAGGGGAAGGAGAGGGTTCCCTCGGCAGTAGGCCCTCCACCTCTTGAATTGAGAACGCTGGCAAAGAAAGAACGTAGCCGTGCTGGTTCAAGACTGAAAATCGGTGGTTGCACGCGGTTCCTGCCGGAATGTCTCTCTTCGGCATCGTCGCTACTCAACCTCCTGTTGACATATACCATCGGTGTGATCCGCATGTAGTCGGGTGCATTTGTTTGCTCCATTCGCAGATCATTTCGCGCTTTGAGCAAGGAGACACGTCAAATTTGCACTCACGCGGCACTCCATACGGGGCATATGGCTTCGTCTTTCTGTCTGAATGAAGCCCCCCGACTGGCAGCTTTCAACCTACGTCGAGGGGCGCCGTCAACAGGCATCGACGGGCCTAGCACGGCTGGAAGCAACGACAGCCGGGAGCGACCTCACCACAGTCCAGCAGGTCACACTCGATCTGTTGAACGCCCTTCGCGTCCCGCAAGAGGTGTTACCGCGCAGAAAAAAGGGTCTCAGTTACTCAAGCACAATGTAAGCGGAGCTCCAGGTAAAACTCGGAAACCGAAACTCAAGGTTACGCGAGGGTTCACCCGGATCGGGAAAACTAATGACGATGATGGCATTATTGAGAGCGTACAACCCTGCTTTGGAAGCCCGAAGAGACACGAAGCAGATCATAACCACGCAAGCGGAACCGCGAATGGGGAGTCTGCGGCATTTCTAAAGGGCACACCCGAGGCCATAGCATTTGCCGCAAAGCGGCTTCGTGAGAAGGGAGAGGTGCTTTCTTCAAAGGCCGGTGGGCGACAAAAAAACAAAACTTCAACTTCTGCCTCTCGCCTTCCAGCAAAGATCCCCCGTCAGAAAGAGAGCAGGAATTTCTTTACAGACTCAAGAACGCAAAGGGCCGGAAGCTCCATCGCTGTCTTAAGCAAGCGGAAAGGCAAAGCAGAGCCACGGAAAACAAGGGAACAGCACAGCTCTCGGAAACAAGATATTCGGAAGAAACATAGTGACCAGGGTGCAGCCCGTGTGCAAGGCGGCTCAAGGATGCGGCGATTAGCGAATAGCGAGTTTGCGTGTTGAGAAATGTTGCCGCTCGTGTTCCGTCGGTTTAATTCGAATATTGGAAAATGTTTAGGTGCTCAGAGCCAAACCGGCGGCTCCTGTTCTGCTATAGAACATGAAAGCAGTTGGCTCGGGTTTCATTCTAGATATTTCATTCGGTGCGATAGTGGGAGACGACAAACTCGGATGATTGCGCTGTCGTCAATGGCACACTGACCAGACCCCCGCATTCCCTTCAAGTGCGTTTCGTTGTCGGCTGACACTTGGACAAACCCAGCTCAACGTCAGATACTGAACATGCTAAGATCTCACGTGAGTTCCCCCGATGAGTACCAGAACTCATCTTCGGTTCCGTTGTAGACCACGTAGTCGTTCACTGTTCTTGAGGCGCCGCTGATGCCAGTTGCCTACCCCGTGGGGAAATCCCGTTGTGCATGGTTCTAGGCAGTCTCCTTGCTAACGAACAGCAAGGGTCCAGTGGTAACGCACAAACAACGACACCTCCCAGGGTGCGGAACACAGCTGGGCCCTAACAGAACCAGTCTCAGCCGAAATGCTACTACTTGTCTGAGCCTAGAAGCCGCCTGATATGTTTGAAGCACTGGCGTAGACGTGCGTGTGAAGATAGCAAGGTGCTTTGAAAAGTTAAGGAAGGTTTTTGTCATAGGTTCTCCGATCGTACAATGATGCTAGTCAGCATGTGCGCTCACTTGGTCCGCGTATCTGCCGCACCCAAAAAGGGACGGCGGGGGGCGCCATCAAGCTCCCTAAGAGACGGTCACTCAGAGCTTCCCAGATCTTACAAACTGACCCCTTGATCTCGTCATCGTGAACTGAGCGGCATGGAAGAGATAAACAATCAAGACTACTACCCAACGTTCCCACCCCCTATGTCCAACGGATCAAGAACATACGCGCCCCCCTAACAAGATGGAGAGCGCTTGATAGTTTGAACCCTCCCCGTTCTATCCAACTAGCGGCTGGACCAGCTGTCAAGCTAGGGGCGATAGCAGGTCAGAAGAAACATGTAGAGAGTAGTATGAGCCACATGCATTCAAAGAGGTGACTGTCCCAGACACTCCTGCACCCCTTGGGAAGAGTCCGGGACAGATTTCGGAAACAACAATAAACTGATTGTTTCTTCGGTTCGAAAAACATAGAGGTACCCAGCGATGGAGTACAAAGATTCTGATGCTGACAAACACTCGGCTCTGTCTATACAGCAGACCACAAGGCATTTTTGCCCCATTGCGTCATCGTACCACGGAAACACGTCATGACTACCCTCCATTCCATGAACATCGCTTCCATACTTCAGGTTGACGACGGTGCCTTTGTCTACGTTTGACGTATGCCCTCGCACCTCTCCATATGTTACTTTTCTCTCAAAGAGAACATCGATGTCAACGACAGCCCCAGCAAGCGGACGGTTGAAAAAGCCGTGGGGACGCCGGAACCGGGAACTGGAGTGAACATCAAATGCTATAGCGTGCCTTGGTCCAAACCTGCCCCTCCTTCCTCTTTGGGTCGCTCTGGATAAATTAGAGGATGCATCTGGGCCATGTATGCGCAAATCCAGCTGAAAGGACATTCCACAAACACACAAGTCACCGCCTATCATCATCCCATTCATACACATGGAGAGCCCTGCAGTATCCGTCCGGTCGTCCACTGATGGCGGTGCGGAACATCAGGACAAGCGTTCACACAGATACGCTGCATTTGTCCCCCGTAGTTCTTCACTGGGACCCCCCGATGAGTTACTCTACAGCTAGAAAGCCTACGGCTAGGCAAAGTCGTTCCAGAAATATAACACGTACCACTGTGGCTTGAGGCCCGCAAGACCTCACCCCCGCAGAACTGTGTCCATCCCCTTATACATACATACATGCATGTATCTCTGCTTCCGAGACCTTACTACAGTCAGGCACTACAGATGCGACCTTCTTGAAACGAGTGAGGCCGGGATACCTGCCGACTGCATCTGGTAGGACGGACTCCCCCCGTATATTCTTTTTGTTGTAGGGCTTACAAGAGCCAAAGGCAAAAGACGGTTGTCGAGACCAGCGTAATCATGAGCCTGAACGGACACGAGTAAGAGACCAAGACACCGACGTTTTATCAAACTGCTCCAGACGACAACAAAGCACTCCAAAAGCGGATACGGGTGCTCGCCGGAAAGTGAAATCCGAATAACATCCGTTCTAGAGCACAACTGAGCTATACCATACTGGGGGATCTGCTCCAGATGTGACCGCTCCAGCATGTTAGCTCGCACCCAACTGCGTTGCAGCTCTTCTCTCTGTCCGCGTGGACAAGCAAACAAAACTGCATACACGCTGATACTGTCCCCACTTATGCGCAACCCCGCTGCACGGGCTCCCGATAGGTGAGATGCAGTGTGACGCAGTCGTGACCGGACCAATAGGTCGTGAGATGAGAAAGCGCCGGAAAGTCAAAATTAGGCCGCCTTGTCTCGAGATAACGTTGATGAGGAAAGGACTCACCACAAAGAGCCAGTCGCTACCCTGATACCACCCCCAAGCAACTTGGACACGTACAACCGCATGCACCACGAAACACACCCTTGAAGCAGAAGTGTGTACGTGCGAAGGCAATGACAAAGAGTCTGTCCGTCTGCTTCATACAAAGGTTTGAAAGAGTGATTGAACTTTACATCATGGAGCGCAACCAGAACCAGTCTACAGGAAAGAATTGTCTGAAGATACAGTCGACCACACCTAAGGGTGCTGGTGACGTCTCGATCTTGAGAATGCCTAACACTGCCAGAGTGACGTGAAGCTTCCAGACTACAACACGTACCCAAGAATTTCCCGTTTAGACACGTTCCGCGTGTTTTCGGGCTTGAGAAGAATGAACGGTAAAAGGAGACAGAGCAGGACACCGAGACCAATGTAGGCCAAGGTTCCTATCCACAGCGCGTTGAACGCCATGACACTGAATCAGTGTGCTTGGGGCGTTTCACCCTAATGTCCCAGTGCAAGCCGACTAATCCCGCCCTCCCTACAGACGAGCCCAGCGGGTAACGTGTGTTTGAAAACCTCAGCCTCAAGAAGCTCCACTCGAGTGACTATGTATTTCGTGAGGGGAGAAATAACAACCCCAAGCGAAGCAACACAGACTGGAAGTAAAAGGAAGAAAAGAAAGTCACCAGCACGCACCGGGAACTGAGAAGGGTAAAGACAAAAAACACCAGTCAAGAATACAAAGGCAAACGAATGGCGCCAAGCAACAGCGACCAGTTATAATGTTCGGCTTGGAACGACCTGGACTAAATGCGAGTCGTACGAATCAAGAGCACTCAGAACCTGATCTCCGACAGCTGCTCCTCCGTGTCCGAAAAAGAAAAAAAAAAGCAAGAAGAGACAGCCGAAGTCGAAAAAAGGAGTCCGGGACTCTCCGCCCGGAGAGAAACTACGAGGCTAAGCGAGAACAGAAGACGGAGTGAAGGGGCAGAACGTCAAAAAGACGAAGTGGTGGAAACGTGAGCATGCCCCAACAGCGACAGTGCCATCCACCGAAAGGCTGGCAACAAAAGACGAAACAAGAACACACCGAAGAAGGGCTACTAAGCCTGCGAGGGGGAAAGAGAAGACAACGAGGAAAGCCTCTGCGCGCCGAGAAGCGCCGCAGTTGTCCCAAGCATGGGGAAAAAACACGACAGTTTCGATGCCGTGAGATGCGCGGCTACCCGGCCAGGTCCTGCAAAACGAACCAAGCAGAGCTCGGATATTTCGACGTCACCGAACAAGCATCTGGAGAAAAAAGCGGGGCACATGAGAGTTAACAACCAACTTTTCGTTCAGAAAGGAGCAAGAAGCTTTACAGGCGGCGTCCGTTCTGCCACCATGCGTGAATGATGACGCCAGGGCTGGAGAAGCGACGGCAGTTTCCGGACAGTCTGCATGCAAGCCGTTCTAGGATTGCCCGGCACCACCAGCTCGCAGCAGCCCCGCTTGCGAACTTGCTTGGCACCCTTCAAAATAATGGAGAGCCCTGCCTCACGGCAAACTAGAGAGGTCAGGAGCGTGAAGCGGAAGCCGCCTTCGCCCCCAGCTGCTGCTGTTGGTCTGGCGCGACAGCTCCCTGAGGCCTGCTCGACTACTGATTCATGATGAGCGGGGACCGCCGCTCTCCGGCAGACGAGCCCAACCAGCGTTGTGATTATTCCAAAAAAGGCATCCACGGTGCCGCGTAGTCACCAAGGTACTCTAGTTTTTCCTGGAACACGAAGCCTGCCACCGCGACGCAGTCGATCTCATCTAATAATCAAAAGTATCTGGTGGCCAGTCAACGGCCCGCAGTGTGGACGTTGGATCGCCGGCTTCTGTTGCAGCATGGTTTCTCCTGCACTGCGCTGCGATAGTCAGCATCAAAGTCACCCCGGAAGTTTCGCCGAGAGGGCAACCCAGGGTATCTGGTGGCCGTGATCGGACGCGTGCAGCAGGGAAAAATACTGATGGCGTAACCGGACTGCTGCAGAATGGGGGCAAGCCTCCATCACTCTGAGGGGTGGTAATTCAGACAAAGGGTCTTAGCTGAAAGTTCGTGTCGTCTTTCAGGTTTGGATTCGGCTTGCTGCTCTGGTTCAGCAAAGTAGATTAGTTTCCGCTGGCGGTCTTCCTCTCCCCACCTGAGCACGAGCTCCATCGATTTTCTGTCGCGCATGTCCACAGGAGAGTAGCATGCAGCTGTTTTCACTGGGTCCGTTTGCTACGGCTCGCGACAGGATGTGACACAGTTGCTTGCGAACGGACTATTTCTCTACTGCTCTCGTTCTTCCTTCGGATCTTTCGCTTTTTCCTTAACTTTTTGCGGTTCTCTGCTGTTAACGTAGCTGCTTGCGGAGTCAAGATGTATCTCCGATACTACAACGACGCAGAAGGCAAGCGCGTGTACACTTTACAGGTAAACATGCCGTTGCTTACTTTGTACGCTGAGTCCCCAAGCAGGCGTGTTCAGACTGTCTATATTGTGGATCCGTTCCAGTTCTCTTCCGCGGTATCATCTCTGTCCGCGCAGGGTGTTGGACACCCTCGATGAAGTTTGCACGCTGTTTACGGCAGCGCGGGAGTGGTGTGAGAGGGGGAAGTCTTGTTCGCGGTTGGACAGATCATTTGTCGGATTCTCGCGTTGCCAGCTACCCAAAAGTGACCGGCTTCCGGCTGCAGGCTTCGTTTTCTGCTCTTTGAATGGTGGCCAGTACCTCGTGCTCCTCGGCCGTCGCGGGTTGCACGCAGAGGTTTCGGCAAACCGTAGTTCCTAGTAGTTTAAGACTCTTCGTCCCACTGCAGATCATAGCGTTAGGGAGGTACGAGGTATTAGCTGGACTGCGTGTCTGGGTGACTAGTTTCTCGATTGTGAACGCATTTTTCGCTGACCAGTCTGTTACCGGGTTGGCACCTCAGTAACTGGCTCTACGTCTTCGTCAGTCTCACGCGAGGACGAGAGACAGTTTTTCCGGCGTGACCTCTGTATGCGTTATCTGCGACACGCGTTGTTGGCGCGGGCAGAAACACATGCGGATGGGCGAAGCCCGCTGATGCTGCACAGCACTGTACGTCTCTTCGCGGTGCACAAGCGGCATCGGACCAAGGCATTGACTACGAAGGCAGTTTTGTGTCCGTCAGTGAAGAATCTCGTTGTTCCGAGGGCTGAGGTTGCGTCTCTATGGTGTTCGCACACTCTGCCACACAAGACGGCTCTGTCCATCAGAAACACAGTTGCGATGGTTCTCTGCTGTCCTCGTGCTTTGTTTTTCTCAGTCGCACGCGCCTGATGGCACCCCGACACTGTCTGCTCACCCTCCCCGGTTCTCTCCAGATGACAAGTACAGTGCAGAACGCGTTGCTCTGAAGCGGCGCTTCAAGCTCTTACCGACCCAGCAACCCGCACCGGAGTTTTGATGGCTTTCGGGGGTGAAGTTTGGACGATGACCGGCGTGCTTGGAAGTTCACGTGTACGTATCCGCCGTAGTCAGGAGACCGCAATCTCGGCCGATTGTGCAGGAGGAGATGTCCCGTCCAGCGCCGAGCGCTCACTTCCCTCGACATCCCATCCGCGTGCCTGCGTGTAAGGGAGTTTCCGTGCCCTTCTCCTGTTGGTTGGTTTCGCCTCTGACATCAGGCTGAACGTTGTATCAGTGAATGCCGGACACTTTTGTGAATGGAAGTTACTCCTACACTAAGTAGCCTCTTTAGGAGAGGCGCTCTCGAGGAGTGGGTGTGCTCCGCGGTCACTGACGGTGGAAGAAGAGCAGCTCTTCGTATCCAGTGTGCAGGAGAGGATACCTACGGCAGCGACCGCGCCCCGAAGACAGAGTTCGCGATCGCCGCAACACCACAGGTTGCGCGGGTATGCAATTTTTAAGCTACAAGTGGCTGGTAGAAACTGCGTATGGTTAGCAGCGCTATTGTGTCACCAATGCACACCTTGCCCTGTCCGCTGCGGGTACCCCGTTCAGAGTTTTGTTTGAGTTTCATTCTGGCCCTTACTACTCTTGAGCAGCCTGCGCAAGGCCGGAGCCTTCCGCCCCTTGATACTACTCCGCGACAGCGCCGAAGAAGACGACCTGCTATCTTGACACCTGCGTTTCGGAGCTGAGAGGGATCAGGCGTCAGGCTGCAGATGTCCTCTGCTTTCAAGGCAAGACAGACGTTGACTACGCGGGATCCTGAGAGATCCACAGACGCCGACGAAGTTGATGCCACTGACCGGTAGAATCTGTATATTTTTTATCAATGCTGTATACGTATGGGCGCCAAGCACGTTCTCACTATGCAAAACGGTTACAGGTGTCACTCTCACCGATCCTGACGCCTCCTCCTAGCGTCTGTTGCGACAGGAACTGCCGCATCTAGGAACGTTCCGAGCCTTCACATCGCTGTGCCGCGGGTTGGCCGGGCTGAGCAAAAAATAGTAACTACTGCCAGCGAGAGCAAGCCACTTCTGCGAAGCGAAGGCTGCGTCCTGCGTCGGCCTGCGCTGTTCACGAGAACAGCGGCGGGGTCCCCAATTGACCCAAATGCAAGGGAACCGACTTGACGCTAAGGGAGAGGTAGAGGCTGGTACGCCGAGCTGAGCCATGCTCTGGGGAGTCTTTCTGCAGTTGGGTTTCGCTGCGAAGCAGATCGACACGTTTTTTGAGCGATTATTGCGAGAAACATAGTTCCATCCCATGACCAGCTGAGAATATTTGAAGCTACGACCCGGGCCATGGCCGCTGCTAAAAACAGTACCGGACAGGCTGCTAAACAGAACCTACTGTTCGCGAACGGTGTGTTTGCAACTGGCGTGCCGAGCGGCGAACGTTGCCAAGAAGCAAGTAGCCGCAGCTTGCGAAAAGCAACCGAGGTCAGGCAATTGATCTCCCCCGTGTTGTTTGGGCCTGTGGAGGAAAAAGCCGCTTACCATGATGTAAAGCACTACCTCTCCTAGTTTTTTCCTGTCTTTTTCCCTGTTCCTGCAGGGTCGCTGGGTGCGTCTCGTCTCTCGGCCCCTCCTTCGCCTGTCTGTGGAGCATTGCGAGCGGGCCAGAGCTCGCCGCGAGCAGCTCAATACCGCAGTTGAAACTGCGCTTTCCAGGTCGCGATTGGAAAGAGCTACCGCTAGAGAGTTTGATGCGTAAAGGAACAGGGTTTCTCGAGAAGAACAAAGTGTCTTCGCACGGGCGTTTTGCGTGCGCACGTCTTCCCTAAACCCCTAATCGGTTGGGTTCATTTACATTTTTCATCTCTGCGGTCATGTATGAGTCGGGGATATTGAGATTTCCAGATTTCTGCGCAAGTGCTTAAAGCAGCTCAGTCGGGCGAGGTCACAGCTGTCCTTGGCCGGAGCTAATTGTTGGGCTGCTGTCTAGAGCGACTGGCCTTCATACGGTTTTTAGCTGTGACGAGGCCGGGCAAAAGAGGATTGGACAAATCGGAGGCGACATTTCACATGGCGAGGATAATCACGATCGTCACTTGCAGAGAACAGGCGCAGTGACAGCTGGAGGTTTCCGAGGGGTTATTGGTTTTCCGGGCCTGCCAGTGATCTTTTACCAGTCGCGCTGCTCTCTCCTCACATCAAAATTTATCGTCTTGTTGTCGGCTGTGACGTAGGGGCTCGGTGAGAGAATGTCGTGTTCAGCATTGGCCCCTTTTGGTTTCAGTTCTATGCGAGGCATCAACATGAGTCCGGCGCCCGGCCTGCTCACCAGCAGGACACTTGGGCCCTAGTAGTCACAGTTGTCCTGAACGTTGGTCGGCTTCACTAGGTTTGTAGGGACCAAGTATATTCATACAGCGTACTCGTTCGCGTAGGCCTCCTGGAATCAGCCTGAGGAAATACAGGTTCTCAGGTTTGCCTTCCGAATCCCGCGCAGAGGAAGTTCTTCGCGTGTCACAACATATCAATGAGCTTTCTTTTTTCTGTACATCTACTCAGGAAGGGTGTCGAGAAGATAGAGTTCTTCGAAGCTTCAACTCTCTGGCCAGATTTGTCGAGGCGTCTACTTTATTTCTCGTCTACCTTGCAGGCCAGTGGATGCTCTGTCCTCGAAGCGCGTTGAGCTTCATCAGACCGAGTTTACTTTTCGACTTAGTGGATCTGTCAATCCCTTTCAATGGCGAGGAACAGAAATGGCTCTCATCTGGCTTTCTCATTCAGTTTGCTTTCCTCCCGTCCTTGTCTCTTTCCGTGCTGCTCTTCGACGCAGAAGAGGTCTGCCTTCTGTCTGTCCCTTGTCTCCGCTTGTTTGCTGAGAGATTGGTTCTCTCCTTCGCTTTCCAGCTATAGATCATCCTCTTCTGTTTTCCACGGCGACAACAAGGACCTCCGTTTTTCGACTTCGTCTTCCCGTCCTGCCCTTCTATTTTCCTTTCTTTGCTGTGTTGTCGCCTTTTCTCATTCATTTCAACTTCTTCTCTTACGATTGGTCTGGACTTTGTCTCACTCGACTTTCCTCTCCTTACTTTCGCAGTGGCGCTTTTTAATCTATGCACTTTCGTGTATTACAAGCTCTGTGATCTCGAAGGTATTCACGGAGACGGCCGCTGTTGCTTTCAGCTATTTTACTAGTAATCCATCTTTGGTTCCGTGGTTTTTCTGTCTGTCTGTCACACCTTTCTCTCTTCCTTGGCATCTCCTCCCCCGGGCTTCTTCTTT
The DNA here is from genome assembly GCF_002600585.1 of Cystoisospora suis. NCBI lineage: Eukaryota > Apicomplexa > Conoidasida > Eucoccidiorida > Sarcocystidae > Cystoisospora > Cystoisospora suis. The sequence goes on from NW_027154239.1 coordinate 83,308, forward strand.
TTTTATATCGTCTTCTCGTCCACGCCTCTGTCTCCCCCATCTCGAATCCTGTAGATTGACGTCTCGCCGTTTCACACATTCTTCATGGATCCGCCGCAGGCTGCTGCCACCAGCTCGACCTCTCGACCAAGCAATAGAGAAGCTTCTTCTTCGTCTCTTTACCAGGCGTTTCCAGCTGGAACTCCCGGTAGACAGGTGTTCCCTCTCATTGATGGCTTCACAGGTGAAATCTTTACTGTTGATCTGCGGCACCCACTTCTTGCGGCTTCAGCGAGACGCACAGAGGACTCAACTTTTTTCCCTACGGATGTCCATCCTACATGGAGTGCGTTACGTCAGTTCCTTTTTACTCGTGTGCTTCCGGCTCTCCCTAGCAAGCTACATGCATCTCTACCTTCTACTGCATACACATTCTGTAATACTTCGGATGACCACCGGCTTCAGACAGAACGTCCAGGTTGTCACCCTGGTCATTCAGCGACTGTTCTTGCCTCCTCAGGATGCATCGATAGGTCTAGCGAGTTTGCCTCACATCCTCGGTCGTCGCGTCAACTTGGCGGAACTTCCGCGAAAAACAGTGTAGTGCTCCTACTCGAGTGTACGTACACCTCATTGGATCTGGAGGTGAAACGACATACGCGGTCCGAGGAGGAAGCACCGTCTGGTGTTTTAAGACCTGGTGAGCCAGGCCCAATCTTCTTCTACTACTCTGACTTAATTTTCTACTTCTGCAAAGGTGAACAAGGTGACGGCCGCGAGTTCGGTGCAGTCGACGGAGATCGCGAATCGTCTCAGCTGACGTCACACAGCGAGTTTCTCCGGGCTAGGGAGGCCACGCAAAACAGAAATGATGCTGATGAGTTGACGGGACGACAGGGGATTGCTTCTGCGCCGGCGTCCGCTTTAAGCTCGCCTTACCTGCTTGCGTATGATTCTCAAGCCTCCCGCCCCCACCTTGGACGGCGCGATTCTTTGCCTAGTTCCTTTGGTGACGCAACAGCGTCTGGTGATTCTTGGAAAAAGGGAGGTTCACCTGGAAATCACCCCGTAGTTTTTTTTCGTCTGCCTTACGCGTCGCCGTCGTTGGAGCGGCGGCTAACTGGCGCCGAGCAGTGTGCTGTCCAGACAGCGGCAGCTTTGTGTACCGACACTGGTTTACAACACTTCGCTTCGAGTGTACGTACGGCTGCTCACTTGCTTGCAGCGGGCCGTGCTCGTGCTGCTGCCGCTGCATCTCTCCTTCAGCGGTTGCCACAGCAACGCCGGTCGGCACTTGTTGTCCAGGGAAATCTTGTGAGACACCTTGAACTGGCTACTAGCTGGCTAGCTGCTCTACTGCGACGGGTAGAAGATGAAAGACGGCTACAGCAACCGCTTATTGACGGACTTGATCCGTTGTTGAATCTTCTCCACTCAACTGTGCTCCCGAAGAGTTTGCAGAAACCCAAGCAGTCCGGCCAAACCGCAGCTGCCTCGTCGAAGTCACAGCCTATCATGCGCACCTTAGCGGATGCGCTAGACATCGAAACAGTTCATTATCATGTCGACCGGGTGATTGCTCAAAGGGAACAGGTTTACGGGCATCTCAAAGCTTTGCAGAGTAGATGCGATGAAGCAGCCGTGGAAGCATCTGCTGCGGGCAGAAGAGCCGTGAGTGTCGCAGAGCGTGCGGGGGCGGTGGAAGAGGAAGCCCTGCGGATTGAGGCTGCCGGAAGAGATCACGAGGTTCTGTTTCACAGAGTATTAGAGGCGCTACCTCCTCCGCCGATCGCATACTCTCAGTACTCCCCCGAGCAACTGGAAGAACGTCGCGAGCGACAGACTGCTGCACTGCAAGAGCTTCGGAAAATAGCCGGTGAGCAGGCCGCTTGTGAGGAGCGGCTAGCTATACTGTGGGCGCGGCGAGGTGAAGAGTTTGCTCGAGCTGTCTCTCGTGTGTTTGAAGGGAAGATGGAGGTCAAGAGAGAGCACAACCTGGGTCTCATGTTGAGGGAAGCTGCACAGCGTGTCGCTGTTGCAGTTCTGCAGTTTGGAAGACTTTATGCTCTACCTCGGGCATGCGCTCTTGCTCTTCAGGAGTGTGCTCGACGCCGTCGTTTCAGGTGTACATACACCTCAGCGGCGAAGTCAGCACAGACACAGTTGGATGAGATGAGGTTGAACGAAGAAGAGCTGCGTCTTCGTTTCTTAGAGTCTTGTGGACATGCATTACCACTGAGTTTATTTGGTGCTTTACGGCAGTACGAAGTTCCGAGAGTGGCGGTCGAAGGCCCTGAGGACTTCGATACAGATCTCGAGATGATAGGAGGGGAGTGTGATGAACCCGACAGCATCGAACTTAGAATACAGGATAAGGATGATGATTCATCTGATTCTGGTTTCGATCCTCCAGACAAGGTCAATAATAAGAGTCAAGCACTGTATACTTTCGGTGTACAGACAGTAGCCCGTGCAACTTATCCTGCATATCACGGACAGCAAGGTAGGATGCCGTCCAACCGAGGGACAGGAGGAAAGACTACTGCGAGTAACCATCATGAGGAATCGGAGGATAATCGTATAGAGAAGAAATTACTTGAAGCATCCACATCAGAGAGTCTCATAGCTGCTACGGCTGCAGTAGAAGCTCTGCTTGCTGGCATGCTTCAAACAGGGGCAGAAGAGGAACGTGATGTTTACACGCGGGCAGCTAAAGCAGATCTCCAGGACCTTCTAAGTCAATGGCGTTTAGAAGCTACTGTGGATAAGGATAATCTCCCCTTGATGGCTGCTTCTGGCAACTTGCCGCAAGAGAGAAGAATATCCCCTCTCGGAGTTACCCCGGTTTATAAATCGGGTTCTCCTCTCTCCGTCTCCTCAGATCAGAAAACGTCCCTACTCTCGTCATCGTGTTCTGTCTATGGTATACCTACTATATATGAAGAAAGTGCAGGGCTGCCTCTTCATGCCATTCGACCTCTCATAGGTGAAGATGCCGATCGTGACGATGTGTCGATGGCTGGAAGATCTTTCATGGAGACGAGGAAGATGGACAATGGAGGGGAGACAACGACTACAGATGACGATGGAAAACCACAGTCAAGTGCATCTTCTTTATCTCTGCCTTCTAAAGATAGGACAGCTGTCCATGCACGACAGGTTGGTAGTCTTCTTCCTCCGGAGTCGAAAGAGAAACCCCGAATTCGCATTCGGTCACCTTGTTTATCCCCCGTAGATCGAGAGGCAAGGATGGCAAGTTCACAGCTTATGGGCAGAGAAGTGAGTGAAGATAATCTCTCTTCTGCAAATGCCTTCGATGAAGAACGAGATGGTCGTAAGCTCATAGCATACGATCGTGAAGCGGGGGAGACACAGGGTGAAGGGACGACGAGCACTACTAGCAGTACTAGTGCTTCCCTGATGTCTTCGGTTATCGGCTCGTCGTCATCATCGCCGTCATCTTCTTCTTCTTTAGAGAGAGAGAAGAAAGACAGCAGCTCACCCATTGCCTCGTCGCTCCAAACGAATGTCTCCAGCACGATGTTATCCTCTTCTTTGTCGCCCCCGCTACCGGGAAACGAAGACAGGCCTGAGAGCGTAGAGCGAAGGGATGGCAGTTCGTGCAAACAAGTTGCAGGGATCTCGGACAGGTTCAGTCCAACAATAGGGAAGAAAGAACTTCAACAGTGTGATACACCGAAGGAAGGCGATGATGGGATGGGAGTTCTTCCACGGAAGAAAGGACTTCTATCACTTTCTAGTGATGCCGCTTCCTTGAAAAGGGAACGAGAGAGGGACAGGAAGTTCGACTTGACTGAAGGTTTTGAGGCAAGCAACACGCAGCCGACGTCATCCAGGCAACCACTCATTCGGTTCGAAACAGGGACCGGATATACCCGGTGTATCTCTGCATCTACTCCTTTTTCTTTTTCGTCGTCCCTCGTGTCGGACTTACCCACTCCAGGTGTTTCAGTAGGATCTTCTGGGAGTATACCATCATCTTCTTCTTCTCTTCTCGCTCTAACTGCACAAGGGACCTTGTCTTCTTCGACCTTTTGCCCGTCTTCTCTTTCGACGTCCTCTGCTATTTATTCTGCATCTCCTTCTCCAGTCGATATGTCGTCTTCTTCTGTCAGTGCCATGTCCTCTTCTCTCTTTTCTTCGTCGACCTCGATCTCTCCTCTACTTTCAACTCTCACAGAAGCCCAAAAGCAATCTGTTGCTTCCACCATACCAAGTGCCCCAGCCAGGACATCTGTCTCGGCTTCCTGCTCAGCTTCCCTCTCTTCATGGTCTTCGGGCTCATCTTCGAGTTCCTTAAGTCTCTCCTCCTCGGAGGCATCTTCATCGTCTCTCTCTTATCTCGCGTCTTCTTCAAGTCCCTCGGCGAAAGCTGCAGACGTGCTTCCCTCGTCGTTTTCGGTGAAAAGGGATCCCTCAGACCTACCGTCTTCCTCTCCGGCATTGTGTTTCTCATCGGTGGCGTCTATGTCGTCTTCCATATCTCCAGGGGGTGCCACCAGCCATGGATTTTCTTCTTCTTGTCTTTCACCTCCTATCAGGCAGTCATCTCTCCGGGTTAGTGGCCCTGCTACTACCACAGATGGAGAAGGACAGAGTCATGAAGACGTACTGGTATCTTATCTTTCGAAGAGGGAGAGTCTTCAAAAGCATGCGTCGTCCGCTTCAATCCCGTCAGAGAAACCGCCTGAAGGGTCAACGCATATGTTTGCAGAAAAGAAAGAAACAAGTGAGTCGATTTTCTCTTCAAATCGTCCTTCTTGGTTGAAGCGAAGGCAAGGGCCGAACAGAAGAATCGGATTGGCGGCGTTGTTGTCCGCTGCCTCTCCACACCAGTCCGGCTATCCCGGGGAGACGCAGTTTTTATCAAGAGTATCAGATTTCATCGGTCTCCTTGTATTGCAATACTTCGGCGCAGGCAGCATCGCAGTGTATGTCGTAGAGGACTCCTGAATTCCTAGCTTTACTAGTATCTCATGAAGCATTAGTTTGTACGGTCACCCATGTAAAGAAAGAGGCAAGCTGTATATACGGTCTGGGGGGCAGTCACCCTTCTTTCCACGAAAAGACCTTTCAGCGGGTAGGCTAGAAGTTGTCTAGACAACCCGGGATCTTGGAAGTCTAGGAAGGAGGCGTAACGTGGGAAACTGCTCTAGTCCAAGTAGACAGGTGTATGTAGACATGACTGGCTACGTAGCTGCTAATTCATGTCTAGCTGTAACTCGGAATCAGCACGGGGGCTTTTCAGACGGGGATGCGCGTTCTTGCTCAGTTTTGCCATCCAGGTGTGTATGGAGTGTAGATACACCGAGATGTGATCTGGAAGTTAGCTCTTCCAGATCACGTCTCGGTGTATCTACTCTTTCAGGAGATTTGCCAGTCAAATCTCGTGAAAGAGTTGAAGAACAGACGACGTATTCTTACACTAGCCTCTGGCCGGGTGATGGAGATGCAGGAGGGCTCCTTTCTCAAAGTTGCTAGGTTTACATGCGGGTGAACTACGGAACTCTGCTTTTCCCATCATATGTGTAGAAAGGAGTTTTTCCTGTCATTTCTTTGTTGCAGGTTTCTTTTCAGCCGCTTCTGACGAAGAACAGAAGGAAAGGAAGTCTTTATTGAGCGATTTTTATCGTACAGGTAGTTTTGAGAGACGGTTAAGTCCTCATTCATCTCCAAGAGATGCTAAGGCTTTACAGACAGATGACAACAAACATGAAGGTCTCGTATCAGACCACTTTTCAGAATCACTTAGGAAAGAAGATTCTCTTCTTCAGGAGCCATCTGTCTCGGCAGAGGAGAGTCTTATGGCTTCGGACTCTCTTGAGATAGGCAGCCAAGTACAAAAGCCAGGTGTACAAGAAAAGATTGGAAGTGTTTCTCCTGTATTCTCCTTTGATATAGCGAGCACCAATAACTTGGGCAGAGAACATGAGATTTCCTTAGAAGTAGCGGATAGAGAACAAAGAAAGATGGGAGAACCGATAAACTCATCGTCTCCCGGCAGCAGCTCTTCACATCAGTCGTTTGAAAGGCGATCATCCTGGGTACTTAAGGGGGAAGAAGAGAAGATTTTATCTTCTTATAGGCACACATCGTCTGTAGACCAGAGGTCTTCAAGTGATCTTGAACTCAAGTCCGTTCAAGGAAAAGAAGAAGAACAAGAAAGGAAAAATGTAGGGGGGCGAATACCGCCAAGAGATGTCAACATAGAATCATATGAAGCAGAGTCGTCCATCACAATGCAACCGGACAATCTTCCAGCGGAGTTGACGAAGCAAAAAGAATTAGATCCAGTGTCACCAGTAAGGTCTCTTTCGTTGAAACTAGAAGGATTAGGAGAAAAGGCGGCTGAAGAACAACCAGAAAAAACTTCTATCGAAACGAAAGTAGAGCTGAATAATATCGGCTCATCTGGTACTTCGACAGATGGCTTACACGGCGGCGGTAGCTGCAAGGGACGGAGCAGAGAGGAAGCCGATAATCTTCATGAGTCTAGCGCGAGTAATGGAGAGACTTCTAGTATCGTTGGTCCGGTTCAGGTATCTGGTTTAGATCGCTCAGAACACAGAGATAGCGACCACAGTGGAATAGCCGTGTCTAGTGAGGAAACACCAGAAGAGCACGGATGGATAAGGGAAGAAAAACAGACTGTAGAGAGTACGTTGACGGAGCACAACGTTGCTGAAGGACTTGAGGTCAAGACAGAGAGAGACGACAAGCGAAAAGAGGGCGAGGTAGAGGGTAAAACGAGAAGAAGAGAAGATAAAGGATACAGGGGAAGAAGAGAGACGTGAGAACGACCACGGAGAGAGGGGGTCGGGAAAAGACCAAGTGAAAAAGGCGAATTCAAGGTCATTCAAGGTATCGGAGGAGTGTCCGAGGGTATGCTCAAAGAGAGAGGCTTCAGAAAACACCGGTGTCTGTGTAGCTTGTATCTCTTCACCGGGTGCCTCATCAGGTCCTATGTGTGTAGGTTCTGCTTCATCTGTAGAGGCTGCGGGATCGGGGGGTGAGGAGAAGCCGACGACGGCGAGCATAAGATTCGATAGCGACAAGAGTGTATCTGTGGAAGGTCAGCAAGAGGTTTCTCGCCACAAGGGAAAGAAGAGTTTAAGATACTACTAATACCTGACACTGTGACAAATCAGCCGAGCTCACAGAGGATCATGTTCGTACGAAGAATGGACGCACCTTGATCTCGCTGGAGAGCATGAAAGAAGCAAAGAGTTGCTACCTTTCTCTGTTGTAAGCCATCCAGAGGATGGTCGTGATCGATCCTACTTCTCTCTTTCTTTCCTTCGACTATCCTTCCGTGCATCCTTCCCTTATCTCTCTCTATCTACAAGTGTTCCGACCAAAAGAATCTCTCCATTACACCCGTCGAGAGCGCCTCTTCTTGATTTTCTCTCTCTCTATTTTCTGCTGCCGAAAGAAAATTCCTCCAGTCCTCTCCTCATAAGACTAAGGGGAAAGGTCTCCCGTAGTGAACTACCTGTGTCTTCCGACGTAGGAATAATAAGGAGACAGAGCGTTCAAGCAAAGGGCGGAAGAAAAACGAGAAGGGAACACCATCATTGTCAGTGCTATCATCCTTTCAATCTCGAAGGGCTCAACTCACCCTAGCGTTTTCTCTGCTGTGGCTTTCACATCCTTCACTATTATCAATCTCTCCGATTACAGAGAAGGACTGATTGAGAAGAAAAGACACCCCGAGGCCCCTTCTTAAGATCGTGACAGCACTCGGGGCAGAATCTGAGGAACTCGGGCCTTTCTTTGAGTGAAAACGAAAGAAGCTCTTCTTATAGAGACTCGTGGGTTCCTGTACAATGCTGTTGAAACATAACGAGGAAAAAGAACACGACAAGATAAAGGAGATCCTGTACATCTCCTTGATTGACAAATCACGACGAGTAGGAATCGATCTCTTCTTTCTTTCTATCTTTGGAACCATAGAGAGATCCACGCATCAAGATATTCATCAATATGCATATATGTTCTAGTGAAGAAACATGGAAGACAGACAAGGGAGACCAAGAAAGCTCTCCTTCTTCCGGCCTTCTCTCTGTGAATCCTATGATCAAGGCCTGTTGATAAGAACAATGGAACAAATCAAGTCTTGGTTCCCTCGCTCTCCCTCTGAGTTGTATACGAGTCTTCTGCTCTTTCATGACACTTCACTCATTTCCTTCTACTGTTCATCTTTCGATCAAACTGAGAAGAATCCTTATGTATTGATCATCCATCGTTCTCGCTCTCCAGCGAAATCTCGTTCACCGTACGCGAATACATTCATACATCCACATACACGCAAATGCGCGTGCGGTTTACTCACTCCGCCTGACAAAGGACAATGGTTGCGTATGCGCGGAGAGATTCAGATAGCTACTAGGCTAGGTAAAATTGAAGTCTCTCAGACGAAATGTAAAAAATCAGCAAATGAAGAAGAAGATGTTACTAGACAATCTCCTCCTTTGTTAGTCTTTAGAGACATCTTAAGCAGCCCTGCCGATCTATCTGGGATCTGTCTATCTACCTATCTGTCTTGGCGTCTTATCCCCATCTTCCGTTAAGATATGACAGGAAGGACGTTCAGAAGAAAACATGTTTCCCTATGTGTTCTATGTACCTTCTTATCTGTGTATGTTGATGCGTAAAGACAAGAGCACATGTACAACGTGATAAATCAGTGCATGCATGCATACGTGCCTTTCATCTGTGTATGATAGCTTCAAAACCGCCCACTCAGCAGACAGAAAAAAAGAAACCGACTGAGTGTTCCCGGCATCCTTATTAGACATATTCACAGATCTAGAGGAGCGTGTACTTCCCATAAGAGAGAGAGAAAGAAAGAAAGGATAAAATTAACTGTATCAGACAGGACACTCAACACAGTAGCTTCTTGCACTTATGACATCTCCCTCCCTCTCTTCGTAGATACTCTCATAGATGTATATCGACTAGCTCCTCTTGCCATTCAAGTCTGATATCATGAATACAGGCAGAAGGATTCAAATAGAACAAAGTCACCGAGAAGTCATCCCATCTACCTACCTCTCTACAGGCAGATACCTCAACTATATCAAGACAAGAAAGAGTTTTGTTCCCTACTGTCTGCTCTACGCGACAAGAGAGACAAACTATCTCTATGGAGATGGAACCCAGGTGTATGGGATCTGTTCAGATCGCCATATATACTGTATGAAGACAGCAGCTTCCTTCCCTCCCTCTTCTTCTCCCTTCACGGGAGCACACCGCGCCGGCCTCGTACATACGAGGTGTATGCGATGTTGCTGCTCTGTTTCTCTCTGATGAATACGTAGAGACATCTGAACTTATGACTAGATAGGTAAATTGATCAAGAACAGATGACTTCTTTCCTTCTCCTCAAGCCAAACAAACCCTGACCTTGTCTGAAAAGATCAACCTGCTGGTATGAGTCAAGTAGTTGCTTAGACATTCTCTTCTTATTCTCTCTCTACTTGCTATCTGCCGGCGTCACCCGAGACAGGTTCTGGAAACTCCCACACAGTGATGAGCTCCGTCGGTAACGATAGATAAGCAACAACTCGACCATCCGCACTTTGAACGAGATTACTTGCGTTATCACATTCAAGATATGTTTCTTCATAGGACTCTTTCAACGACAGTTCTATCTCGCTGTCTTCTTCTACTCCTCCATGTATATCATCATGAACATCCCTGATCCCACGAGAGGACGTTCTAGGAGCTCCCTCGTCCATGTGACTTTGTCTCAAGACTAGATCACCGGAGCCATGAGAAGAAGAGCCAGTCGAACTGATGGCTTCTCTTTCTTCTCCACGACGTTCCGTTGTTTCTAGACTATGTATTTCAGCGTTGCCTAGAGGCTCCGGAGACATTTCTCCTGCTCTTGCTGCACGCGAAGTGGAGGAGGAGAACTCATCAACGTGGTATAGCCAATGGCTATGATGACTTGGGTCAGTCGTCCTTGCTGTTAAATCGCGAGAATGATAAGGAAGAGAAGAAGGGGCTAAGCGATAAGAGAGCCGGTTTTGACTATTTGAGTGTCTTGTCGCTGCATCTCTACGGTGATTAAGTTCTTCTTCATGCTGTTGATCCTGTGAAGGATGGATTATACATGGAGGAACTACCCCATCCCCCCTATCATCATTCTCCTCTTGTCTTCTTCGTAGATTCCTTGGCTCTAATGTAGCTGCTCCATTAGATGATAGAGAAGAACGAGATGTTCTTCCACTATCTCGTCTGTTCTTTCCTTGTAATCGATTTGTAATCTCTGGATGCTGTCCTCGCTCTTCTTCATCCCGACCTCTCTCAGGTATCCAGAGTCCGCTATCCCAACTACTACGACTACTACCTCTCCTATCACTATGATGACCTAGTGAACTTCTCATCGTGTCGCCACTTCCTTCAGCAGGGACCCCTCGCGAAGACGCAGCCTCCTCAGTCTTTCTCTCTTGCTGTGTTGTAGAGCTTTCATTCCTCCTAGAAACGTATCTGTGGCCCTCACTCCTACGGAACTCTTCCGTAGTCTCTTCTCCCCTCCCGTTATAAGCCATTTCTCCTTGGCTACCACGTCGGTTGCCTCCATTCGATGCTACTAGTCTTTCTCTCGAAGCAAGATGGTCGACGAGACGAGTCTCTTCTCTCCCTCTGAAACAGGGGGCCTCGGTAGCCCGAGAGGGAGCCAGTCTAGATTCGTTGCCTATCCCTCTTCTTCCTTCTCCTCCCGTACTATCAGTAAGAGCAGAAGGAATAGTAGGAGTCGTAGTACGTGAAGAAGAAAAAGTGACGTTGCCCCCCTCATCACGTACTAGACCTTGAGGTGTACGTACAGCACTTGAGGTCGGAACTTCAGATGTTGGCTGAGATTCCTCTTCATTGTCTGATGAAGACTCCCCTAACTGTCGCGTCTTAAGAGATGGTGGGATACCAAACTCTCCTACTTTAACTAGGGCAGGCCGTCTTCTTGTTCTCTTTGTTGACTTCATGAAGTGACTTCTATGTTTCTCGAGAGAGCGCAAGGTAGGCAGCGGCTCACTCGCATGGAGAAAGTCTTCTCTTCGCGTATGTGGGTTGACAAAAGAATGATAGAAATCTCCCTTGCACGCAGCAGACAAATGAGAGAATCTTGCTGTTCTATCTTGTTGGCCAAAGATTCCGTAGAGGGATGACGATAAGGAGGATGGTACATATCTAGAAGAAAGAGATGTTAATAAGGAGAAACTTCTATCTCCTCTTCGCTTTCCTGCTCTTGTTGACATGAAGTATTCTTCCCCTAGTTCTTTGGATATAGATCGCCTATTTCTGTCTGCATGCAGAGAACTGATATTTTCCTCAGCCTCTTCATCATCCTCTTCCTCAGCTTGTAGGGAAGTTTCATCGTCAATGTAGCGCCATACAGTGACACCCCAGCGACCTCTACTATTCAAGACAGGAGCTAAGGATAATAATGATGGAATCCCTTCTCCCATATTTGCTATGTTGCTTTCTCTCCGAAGACGTTTACGATGTCTTCTTCTATGATATACGGATTCGATCTCCTCAAGGAAACCTGGTACAGCTTCAGCTGCCGCAGAGAAAGAAAACGGCGCTGGGGTAGAAAATGAGCGACTTGCGCGAGACACAGGAGGCGAAAAAGAAGAAGAAAAAGGATGCGTTGAACGTCGTGAAGAGGATCGATCAACGCTGAATGAAGGGAAAGATTGAGAAGGACTGCCATCGACCGGCGATGTGTCAAGAGAGGGCTTGGAGAGGGAGGAAGTTGAAGATGGATCAAGCAGGAAGTTGGAAGAAGATGCTGAAGAAGAGGGGTAAGAATAGGAAGGTGACCATGGAGATGCACAGCTGCTATGACTCATTAAGAGTTCTCCGGTCAGATTACTCCATAGAAAGGAAGTCACCTGTATAAACAGAAGAAAAGAAGTGCGTGAAAGACTACATACATCCAGTTGTGAAGAAGAGAGACTTCCTTACCATCACCCCGCAGATGGGGCACGCAAGCAACGAAGGAGGACTGGATGACAGACCTTGCTTCGGGGGCTGGACAGGTGTACCTACACTTCATTCACCCCCTGTGTGTTAATTTGAGCTCGATAGGGTTCACAGAGCAGGCGATACGAGCTGCATCGGAACAAAGGCGAGAGAGAAGCTCGTGGTATCAGATCTCTCTGTTCTACATATTGTTGCGAAGGTGGAGCCATGTAAAACGGAGACACGCAGGCAAACTTGATAGCCAGAAGAACACACTCGACAGCCCCCCTGTCCATCCTGAGTGAGAAGAATCGACGATCAGCTTCTTTGTCCTGAGTGTCTCCCATGTAGCACATGAAGATAGGAAGCCAGGCAGCCAGGCTTATGCGTCGTGGATGCATGCCATAACGAACTAGAAAGAAACGTCAGCTTCAGATGTCGCTTACTCCACTCCTGAGAAGCTTTCTACACTCTTCCATGGACTTCTGTGTGGAAGAGAAGACAGCGAGGGCGAGATATCTATATTCACACCGCCGTAGCCGCCAGCGCGGTGTTCGTCAGTCCAAGTGTATGTACACACATACACACTTCCATTTCACATGATACACCCCGGGATACGACAACAAGGATAGACCGACATCCAAGAGATGCTTCTAACCCAGTCACTCCTTTTCCGACTCTCTAGGTGTTATACAGGTGAAACACTACTTTCCTCCTCTTCGCACTCCCCTCTGTACATGTATCGCTGCCTGCTGTAGAGCATACATAGAGCCAGCTTATAAATAACCCTGTCTCGGATAATATTACCCCTAGTACAATAGTACTAATAAGACTAGTATCCGAATAGTATATTTCCCTTGTAGCAAATCCACACGCCACTTGATCTCTCTTTCGGTGTGACTGTCTATCTCTCTACCTATCTCGACGCGGGATACAATGGCATACGACAGCGCACCAGGGTGTACTTCTAGAGACAAGACATCTGCAGGCACGGACTGAGAAGCGAAGACACACGCTATCTACTTCGATTCCATCTATCTTAAATCTCTCTACTTCTCTTTCCTCTATGTATCTGTGTGTCTTTCCATAAGTGTGCTTGATGAATATTCACTCTTTCTCACCAATCCTTCAATACGAATGCTGAAGAGGCGTTCAGGTTGATATCGCAGACCCTCCTTGACTCTCCATAGCGTCACAGTACTTCCAGCTAAAAATTTCCGCCTTTCGCCTTCCCGTCTTTCTTCTTCCTCTTCTTCTTCGTCGGTTTCGCTTTCAGCATCATCATCTTCTTCTCTGATGTATCGCTTCATATCTCTTATATCATTCTTGTAATTTGGCCATCTTCTTCTTCTCCTCCCCCCGTCTCTTATAACACCTTCTGACTCTTCTTCGTCTTTCAGGTCTCCCAAGTGATATGTAGTCTCCTCCTGTCTCCCTTCTCTCTTTAGCCTATCTGTAGTTCTTGTTGTGAATTCTCCGTCTTCTTCATAGACCCAGTCGGTTCTTCTTCTAGACCCTATCGAGTGCGTGCAAGACGAAGAAGCACAAGAAGAAAGCGATCTATCCTCTTCTTCTTCATTCCTATAGTTCGATCTTAGGATACCTTCATCTCTAGATCGTGTCCGGAGACTGTGTCGAGCAGCTTCACCTACAGCGCTATGATCATCCCTAGGACTCAGAAGATTTCTTGTTCTTCCTGCGCTTCTTCTCTTTTTCTTCTTGACTCCACAGGGACCTTTTCCCTTTTCCTCATCGTCTTCTTCGTCTGTATTAGGTTCCTTCTTTATCTTCTTCTTCGTTTTCGTTGTTGATGTCTCTAGTTCTTCCCCAGCAGATACAAGAACCTGGTGGTCATGTACACACCACTTCAACGCCATGACAGCTCCTCTATGAGCCTTCTCATAGATCTGCTTCACACCTAAGAGACCCTGGAACGATAAGATTTGTGAAAAAGAGTGATGAAGAGGCTTTTCCGACCTTAAATGAATGGTCGAGTCTCTTCCATGACAAGGATGATCTAGAGAAGAAGCACTCTTTGTTGAAAGATCTCCTTCGAAGAAGTTTCTCTGGTCTTCCTTGAAAGCTACGGTATCTAAACTTAAGGGATCTGAAGGAGGGATGGTGTTGACCTTTCTATCGTGACGATGAAGAGAAGACAAAGAAGAAGACAGCTTCAGTTTATTTCCATAATTTGCTTGTGAATCGCGCTGTGTTTCCTCATCCTCATCTTCTACTTCTCCTCCTTTACTTTGGATTGCTGTCTTTGCAGATAAAGAATGAAGAGGAATGAACTTAAGAGGAAGATAAAGATATACAAGAGTTTCATGTTCTCTCTGATAATGCCAGGCGACTTTCTCTGTCTCTTCTTCGACTTGAGAAAAGTGGCTTTCTTCATCAGAGTCAAACCTTCCGTCCTCTCCATCATCTGAACAGACGTATGATGTAGTTGCTGGTGTTGCTGTACGTACACCCCCCTTCAACCGAGTTAATCCTATACATCTCTTATAATAGTCGTCTTCTCCCTTCTCTTCTTCTTTTCCTTCCCCATCAACATGATCATTCTTGGTATGGTTAAGAACAGCTAACGTCTCTTTCTTTCTCTTCTCAGTGACTCTCTCTTCGCCTGTATTCTCCGGAGAAGGCGAGACCATCATCTTGGCTACTAGCCCGATATCACTCGTTTTGGTCTCACACTCGTCTTGTAGAGAGGAGATGCCTGCTATCGTTGAGACAGGCTTTATAATCTTGTGAGTAATCCCGGCCGCGCTCGCTTCGTTTAAAGATGATAGAAGAAGACTTTCCTCCTTGCCGATGTGTGAAGGAGGATACCGGGATTTCCATTGATGAAGAGATGAAGCTTCAGTAGGGAGCACATGACTAGGCTCATCGAGGCTTGTTGGAGGGCCTTTACAACTACCACTACTACTATGGTGACAGCTCGTAGTTCTAGTAACCTCTCCTGATGCGGGTGTAGGTACACCCCAGTTATATGCATGTTTGTCTCTCATAAATAGATGATTCTTTGTCCTTTCACATTCTTCAAAGACATTTTTCGATAGGTCTTCATCATCATGATCTAAGAAGTTATCAGGTTTACCTTGGCGAGAGGGAGATAGATGGCGCATGAGTTCCATTGAACCGGATGACGACGCTGTTGTCTTTCCATCGAGTGGCAATAAAGAGGAAGAAGAGAACGGAGGAGGAGGAGAAGAAGGAGATACGGTAAGAGGGAGTACAGGAGATTCGGCATGACTGTATGGATGACATCCTGTAAGATCTTCTTCTATGTGACGACCATCTACCTGATGATGACGATGTAAACTGAGCGCTTCACCACCAATAGGAGAAGAAGATGGAGATACTTCTCTCATGGTAACATCAGAGAGAATTGACTGAGAAGGACTTTCAAGACAAGTCTCATCTCTTCGACTCGTACAGGAAGAAGAGGATGATAAGGTTGTTGCTGTTGTTGTCTTCAACCCACTAGTACTATTACTACTAGTACTACTTGCGCCACCTTGGGGTGTATCGGGAGGTGATGTAGGCGCACGTGTAGATACATCACTGACAGTTGCAGCTAGAGGTGCTGGAAGGACATCATTCTTTCGTGAAGCAAATCCTCTGGAGTTAAGATGAAGAAGATGCTCTTCATCCTCTGTATTCATCCTCTCATCTCCATTACTACTCGTCGTAGTCATAGTATTACTAGAAATACTAGGATCATGACAATGCTGATGGGGAAAAAACCCCCGAGAACGAGCAAGAGATCTCAACTCCTCGGCTGTTATACTAAGACTTCTCTTTTCTGCTGTTGGTCTCCCGCATGTATCTTCTTCTTCTCTTATCTCACAATCATATAGTAGACAGGGCTCACACCATGATGGAGATGGAGGGGGAGGCGAAGGTGATTCGATAGGCGGGTGAATATGAATGGAAGCAGAGGTATTTGTTGTATCTGTAAGGTAAGAGTGATCTACTTGTTCTTCTTCTAGCTCACAACTGGAAGAAGATCCATAGGACAATATCTGGTCTTCTGCCTTCTCGTTCCTCTCGTCTGTCTGACATAGACGATCTTTGGCAAGACAGACCGCAGTAGAAGGTCTTTCTTGTTGTCTATATGGATGAGAATGAGACGAGTTCCCAGGGGAAAGGCAAGGAGGAGAAGATAGGTCATGATAGGAAGAGATATAAAGACAATCATCTCTATGACCGTCTCGTCTTAGATGCTCTCCTTCGCTTGCTCTTTGTGCAAGAGATTGAGGAGGTACATCTTCCTCATCGTTACCATGAGAGGAGATTGAACATCGTGAAGCTTCTCGATCGAGAGTTGCTCTTAGAGATTCTTCTCCTCCTTCTCTCGACAGATAACAAACCGAGTTGATTCTTTTCTTCTCTTCGTCTTCTTCTTCCGAAGATAGGAGAGAAGAAGAAGAAGAGATGTCTGAAGTCACTACCACCCCTGTTGTTGTCATCTTCTTTCTTTTTCTTCCAAGAGAGTTGAAGCAGGTGATAAGAGCATATCTTCTGAACTTCTCTCGAAGTGTATCAACCTCGGATAAAAAACGATTGAAGAAGGTTAAAGACCAAAAGATCAGTGTCCCTTCACTCCCCCCTATAACAAGAGATTCGCCACTTGCATGCCAAGACAAACAGACAGGCCATTCTTCCTTCTGTTGTTTCCTTCTTCTTCTCCTTTCTCTTGTTCTTCTCACCCTGTTTTCTTCATCTACCTTCTGAGAAAGGAAAGACGTTGTCGGTGACACTAACGACATTGCTCCTGTTCTAATGATAGCTGTCTCTTTATCTGAAGACTCCATGGTTTCATCGTCATGATACTGACCGTTCTCTTTGACTTTTACTATGTGACAAGAGAGATGATTCCTTCTCCTCTCAGGTGTAGGACATCCATTGAGAGAAGGATAGAAAGAACTCCTACTCCTCCTCCTGCTGCGATGTCCTTCTAATTCTCTTAGTGAAGAATCTCCTGAGAAGGAGTTCGAGTTCTTCCTGTTGTGCTTATCAGCGTCTATAGATCTGATCTTCCTCCCACCACAGGAACAAGGCGAGAGAGAAGCAGATGAAGAGCGTCCACGAGAGGAAGCAGAAGAGAATAGAGGAGGAAGAAGAGAAGAAGGAGAGAGACAAGAGAAAGAATTGAATGGACAGGAGGAAAGAGAAGAATGTAGACCGACTTGTAGAACATGGAAGCGAACCATTTGAACTTTTGGAGGAATGCTATCGCATATCTTTCTTTCCTCTCCGTGTCTTTCATGTAAGAAAGGAACATGTGTATCATAGTAGATAGGTGAATCTTGAAAGAGCTCAGGGAAACGTGAAGAGCAATCGTGTCTTATCTCCTTGTCGAAAGGTGGAAAGGCATTCTCTTTCTCATGATGTTCTAAACCCTCTTGATCAAAACGACTTTTGCCTATACCCTCCTCCTTTGTCTTGTCACCTTGGCAGTTCTCTCTCTGCTTTATCTTTCGAACTCCTCTCTCTTCCTTCCCAACTTCTTCTTCTCCTCTTCTTTGTCTTCCCACGCTATCCTTAGTTGTATTCCTAGTGGAGAAACGATCTAATACCTTCCTCTTGTTCTTATACCATACAAGAAGTCTTCCCTCATCATTATGAACAAAATGACTTTTGCCATGCCCTCCTTGATCATCTTCCTCAGCTGTTTCACTAGGACAGAAACGCCAGATAACGACAGATCCATTCAAGTGTCCCGAGGCAAGAATGAGTAGAGAGGGATGCCATGCTAGAGAGACAACTGAAGAGCCTTCTTCATTAGGTCTCTTCTCTATGACGATGTGTGTTTCTTCCTTTGTGTACCAATGCGGAGAACCTTCTTCTTCTTCCTCCTGCCCTTCTCGGGTTTCACTCCTAGGATGTAGATCATCTTGATCTTTCTCTCTATCAACACGATGGGTTGACGAATCCTTCGTTTCTTCAGATACAAGGAAGGGACGAGATGAGGCACCGACGGATGATGGATGAAGATGATGATTTGACCTATTTCTAGATGACACACGCGCACCAGCTTCAGTAGGAGAGAGAGAGAAATCTTCTCTTTCATTGCTTGCAGCAGGAGAATCGATTCTATTAGCACGATGTACAATATGAGGAACTGGAGGAACATGACAAGATTTGGGGCACCCATGCTGCCTGATGAGAGTGGTCGTACGTAAGAGACAGGACATTCTTTCATCTTCTCCGTTTAGCCTTCGATGTTCTAGCCCCGTTAAGGAGTCACATACATTTTCTTCTTTCTCTTCTTCTTCTTCTCTTTCTCTTAACTTCAAGCTTTTGATCTCTTGTGACTGTCTCCCTCCATTGCAATGTTGACATGAGGCCTCCTCCCCTGTATCGGAAACAGGGCGACTGCTTCTGAGTCGATGATGGATCTTCTTCTGTCCCCTACGATGAGCATGGCTAGCTCGTGGAGACAATCGACCTGTCGCCCTACTATCAAGAGGAAAGCTTGATCGTGAATCCGAGATAGCATCTTTAGATCGACAAAGAGGACGTATCATTCTCTGTGGTCTAGCGTGAACAGGAAGATCGTAAGCCGGGAAAGGAGCCCAGAGTTCCACATCACCCGACTGAAACCCGACTGCGAGAATTTCTTCTTCGACAGGGGAGAATTGCACAGCCGTGACCATAGGATTCATTCTTCTCCCACTTCCTTTCTCACTTGGGACAGAAGGTGAGACTGTTGGAGAGAGAGAAGAAACGTCATTTGGGAAAGGCGTAGAAGATAACAAAGGAATGAAAGAAGATGTAGAAGAGGAAGAAGATGATGAGGATGATAATACAGGAAGATCTGATTGGTGGGTATGACCCTGAGAAGAAGAAGATGATGACGAGGAGGAAGAAGAAGAGGAAAAAGAAGACGAAGAAGGTAAGACAGGAGGAAGAGGTAATGAAGAGGAAGAAGAGGAAGATGAAGACGAGGAAGTATCATTGACAAGAGAGGGTTGAGAATGCATGATAGGGTTGACGATCCGACATGATGGCTCTGTTTGAATCATCGGTCTTTCAGAAGATCCCTCACAATTGACACCAATGAAAGAATGAAGAGAAGAAGATCTTTCACCATGTACATCTGATAAAACTCTTCCCTCTCGTGCTATAGTCGTTGAACCCCGTGCTAGTTGAGGTGCTCCTGTAACTGTTAAATCCGTTCCTCGATCATCATATGCTGAAAAGACACTTCCGCGAGCCGTCGGAGAGGCATTCAAGAGAGGTAGAGGACCTGGAGATAAGAGGGCGAAAGACGCAGCTGATAGTCGTCCTTCTAAGCCACCCGTAGTCGCACCAAAGAGACCTTCGGGTCCTCTACAGTTAGGACTGCATCCCCCTCCGGGTGATGTATTAAGAGAACTTTGTGAAAGAAAAGCGAAATCTTGAGATGAATAGGATGAGAGAAAGTGGTCTCCTAGATCCGGCTGACTTCCCATAAGAGAGGAAAGACTACTACTATCACGAGGTGCTGTTCCTCCTAAGCTCCCTTCTCTTCTCTCTCCCAGTTGAGAGAAGAAGGGAAATGACGGAGATGAAGATGATGCCGAAGCTTCCCTCTGCTCTGTTCTCCTTCGCCCTTCGTTGCCCTCGGGGTCTCTCTCTTCATCTCGACTTACACGCCGCGCGACAGGCATGGGTACATAGAGCGACGTTGAGTAACATGAATGAGACGAAGAGGAGGAGGAGGAAGACGACGGTTCAGAAGGGAAGAAAACAGGTGGAGGAGGAGGAGGAGAACTCGGATCCGAAGAAGAAGAGACACACCGAGGAGAAGAAGAAGAAGGAAGAGATTCAAATTCCATAAAAACGCCTGTAATGGGGTCATGAGTTCCTCGAGGTACACACGAGTCCCATAGGCATATAGCTCCACCTTGGGCAGCACATGTGTCATCTGTATTGGCGACATATAGCCGTGTAAGAAGAGCAGTAGCAAAGAAACCTTTACGCGCTGACCAATCCATAGGCATGAAAGGAAAGGGATGGAGAACTGAATCAGGAAGATCTAAATTGCGACGAGGTTTCGAAGGCCATAAACGACTCACTCCATACTTACGGTAGGCCTGATGAGTTAAAGATCGAAGATGGTTCACCCTAGCAAACAGAAACGGAGAGACACACCAAGAGAGAAAACACAAAAGAAGAAGATCGAAGAAAGGATACACGACTAACCTAGCTACAATTTCAGGTTTATACATCTAAGACACATACATACATCAACGAAAAGATACACAACTACCCTATCTCTAGCTTCAGTTATATACATGGAAGACACATACATACTCCCCCAGTCAAATCCTACAGTCGCTCTAGAGATATGATGGACAGAGGGACGTCGATAGATAGAGAGATAGACGTAGATAGATGACTAAACAGACCCATTTGTATCCACTGGGTGTACCTTCACCTTCCATACAACGCCTGGTTCAAAAAGGACTGGAATTGAGGAATCTCGCGACTCTAATAGCTGGACAGCGAAAGAGAGAGAAAGAGGCGGGGCCGGGGTGGTAATTCGGACAGTCGGTAGTCGAGCACCGATAGTCGAGTATGGATGGTAGGGATGTGGCATGCATGCTACACCATAAGGAGTGCTGAGTGCGTGAGCCTTGTAGGTGTAGCCACATATAGATAAAGAAGATAACACCGAAGGAAAGACGAAAGAAGTGCACGAGTGATGTGAATCCACGGGTCGGTAAAGAGTCTTTCTAGACTGACTGCAGTTTCTTGATCAGGTAGACGAGGCCGTGATACGAAGAAACGGATCTATGCTCATGCAAGAAGACATGAGAACGTTGGAGAGCACTCTGAAAGACAAGAGTCCCCTCGTAAAAGCATATGCCCAACGTCAGATGATCTCCATCCATGAGGCAGACAAGTAACTTACTTTGCTTCAACTTTATGATAGTCGGCTGGACTTGTCGACCGACAGGAGCGATTACGAGAACTTCTTCCCTCCTGTATGTTGAAACCATCCTCGTTAGCTAGTAGTTTTCTTTTTCTCTTAAGATCCTCCCCCGCTAATCCAAATTCTAGGGGATTTCTGTCTTTCCTAGAATCTAGAGACTCGAGCTTGGAAGAGAGATTCTTACATAAGGAAAGATAGGCATTCAAGGCGCCACCGGAATGGGGTTCTGTCGTTTGTTGCATCGGAGACAGGTCCCTTCTCTGTATATCAGGCAAAAGGCTTCGAACTTTGTGTTGACCACACTGAAAAGTGTCCGCTGAGAAGACAGCTTTATGGCGAGGTTTCCCCCCCCATGAAGAGAAAAGCACGTCGGTCTGTACATCTTCATCGTCATAAGGTGAAGAAGCGAAGCATACGGGGCTAGGAAGGAGATCAAGATCTGCAAGTTTACCATGTCGAAGTTTCCGGAGAAAATCCGACGCTCGAGGCTTTCCTCCGGCTGCTACAGTCCATCTTAGGCGGTGTAATTCATCTGCTAAGCTGTTCTCTGGGAGATCAATTTCTCTTAGCCATGGGACATGTGAGCTTGTATCTTCTTTGATGTCTTCTTCGGAGTGATGAGTAGGTAGGCGACGCTTTCTTGCATGAGGCGGGGGAACTCGAAGGAGGCTCGCTGGAAAAGGTGTATGCCTGTAAGACTGCTTCAAAAGGAAACACGGCGCTAATGAGGAACTCTCTACCGGCGAATCTTGACGTGTAGATGCACCACGGGGCGGTGATCCACGGCGTTGCCTCCCCCTCAGCGGCGGCATCGGTCCGAGCCACCATGACGATGCCATGGAAGACAACTTTTTTGTTCCCGACAAAGCTTGAAGAGAAACATCCACTCTCCTTACCTGAAAGAGAAGCTTATGACCGAGAGAAGAGCAAAGAGAACGAGTCTATATGACAGGTCAAGTACAATGTCTTCTGTCGAACCAAAATAGTACGAGGACGAGCTACCAGGAGGTGGTCTCCTGTCCCGCCGGGTGTTCTGCCTTGCGTTTTTCCGAGAAGGCCCGCTGGGGTATTGGACTGTAGAAGCTTGGCCAGTGATGTTCTCAGACAAGGGTATAAGGACCCTGAGACAGAAGAAGTGGAAGAAAACAGAAGGCGGGAAGTTCACGGCATCGTCTATGCCGTCGTGGTCAGCGTTGCACTGAATTGCAGGTCGACGAGACTCCTCATGGGCAGGAGTGAATCTAATAGCAAGCTTGACAAAGACCAGCCTACTTTGGACATGAATGGATAGTCGACACCTGCACGTGACAGAAAGGGGCAGCTGGCAGAGGGAAAGATCGAGCTACTCTGCAGGATACAAACCAGCTTTCTCGAGGAAGAGCTGGCAAAGCTAAAGAGCGCACTCCGCTGAAAAGCAGCGGTGACTGAGGAAAACCAGCCTGTGAAGGCAAGTCGGGAATGTCTCCAATACCGCCACCGCCGAGCCGAGTGAAGAAAGGAGCAATAAAAAGACCTTCTCACGGTGGCGGCAGATGATGTCTGAGTAGCACTCAAGGCCTCCTCGCGACACTGTCCCGAACAGCGCCGTTAGGACCGCAGACACGCAAGCAAAGTCGACAAATGCGTGCACAACGGAGAAAGAAAGTTGCGCCCTCCTGACTCCTCACCCCCGGAGAGCTAGTCGGCCACGAGGGAGAGCGACTTGCGGTGGGCCGCGGAGCATGCACCGGCGACCCGTCGTTTTATCAGTGTAGGTGGGGCTTGAAAGGTGGAACAAGACGTTCCCGGAAAGGTACTGGCTTCAGCCGTGAAAGGAAAGAGACTCCGGAGCTCTACAAGTTTGTAAGAAGATCACAAGACCGACTGACGCCCCGGCCGTAGTAGCAAGCACCACACGGCAACCCGGAGTGAAGAAAACCTCCATATCGTTCCTCCAGGCTATTATCTAGAAATGTATGTCGTCGCATTTCACAACAAATCAGGCCTATGCAAATAGGAATAAAGAGACCGAGAACCGACTGTATACATCACTGGAGCTAGGATGTGAGAAGGCACAAGGTAACGGGGCATACGCCGGGCCTGGAGACGTGGCGATGCGACCGCGAAAATGATAGGAGGAGACGGAGCAGCGGCCGACGCGAACACGCTGGACAGCAAAAAATCCTAATCAGATGTCGGTTGTGTTAAATTTTTGTCGACAAAGATAGCTCGAGAGCTAAGGACGCGAGACGGTGAGCTAGGCACCCCAGCCCCTTGCGAACGCCCTTCTCCCACGTCGGCGCATGGTGGGAGAAAACTGACGGCGGGAGGGCGTTGTCGGCGGCGAAGCAGCTGCCACGCACGCTCTTCGGTCACTTACATCTGCTCACTTCTGCTCACTCGAACGTAGGCTCGCCGAAGGGCCTTCGTTCAAAGTACCAACTGACTAGTTTGGCTTGACTAGGAGCAGTCCACTGGATATGCCTGGGCGAACACACTCTGGCAGATCTGCACACGCCGAGTACAACAGCCAGACGCCACGCCCCGTCGGGGACAGACATGCCTTCTGTCTGTCTTCACAAGGAAATTCACGGGAGTTGCCATGCAATGGACTGTAGTGTTTCTGGCTGAATGAATTCTTGCTCGCGCATTCCGAGGACGACTGCCGGACTGCCATGTGTACATGACGGTGTGTGCTGGAGTCCACACCTACAGCCTTAGCCAGATCCCAAAACTACGTGGCTTCTCGTGTGCGCCAGTAGTAAGTCACTTTGCACGGTTTCCCATTTCGTAGTCTTCCCTCGCCTGCGGTAGAGTCGCAAGCAATGTTCAATGTTTGACAAGCGCTACAAATGAACGGCCGTGACCGCGGTCCCTGTGACATCTCACCAGGCTGAAACACCCATGGAAGAGTACGGGAGCTTCTCTCAGACTCATCTCAGCTCCTCAGGAGGTCTGGCTGAGTTACAGACTTCCGCTGTCTCGGGACCGGGAAAGTAGCTTCCAGCGCACCCGTGACCAATTAACACCCCGGCACCAGGGCACGAGTGAGGCACCGAAAACGCAGCAGACGCCAGCCATTCACCACATTCGCCACCTGTCCAGTCCGCTTCGGGTCTGCTCTCCGCCAGCTTTCGTCTGTTTTTCCTTAAAGTGTGTATGGGCGCTCGCCGTCGTATCACTACCTCATAGTCGATGTTCCCGTCTCCCGCCCCTCACATTGGAGAACGCTACCGGACCAAGCAACAAGAGCTGTGACTACTGGCAAACAGGCGTCTGTATCCGCTTCGTGTTTCTCGAAGCGAAGTGACCCCTTGAGCAGATATCCTCTCTGTTTGCTAGCGCGGTCATCACAGAATCTGCTTTTTGCCCTGCAACTTTCTCAAGTATCATCAGTTATGGCAACGCTTTCACCGTCACCAGAAACGGCGAGTCCCACCTGGCTGGCTTAGAACCGCCGACATGCAACTGCGGCACCTCTATCAGCTGCCGCAGCTTGGCATCTGTTCGTGGCACACTGGACCAAAGCCCCCACAATCGCAGGAACTGCAGCGCTGGAGTTGATTGCACACAGGGATCCACATGTCACCGAGTTTGTCACGGCGAGACATGTCAGTCGCCTTGGAACGCTGGTAGCCCTCTCTCTATATGCACACCGAGTTATGTTCGTGAAGACACGAGTCTGAACCATTCTCGGGCGTGACTCTCTCACGCACACGGACGCAACAACGCGCGCGACGAATTGCCTCCGGACCGCTAAGTCCTCTAGACATCTACTTGAAACAGAAGGAAGTTTCAGGGCCTTCCAGGGACGGGATGTCACCGCTCAGTGGGAGCTGGATGCTCAGGTCGCGACGCAGGTGCATTCGAAGTCTGCGAGGCAGGTCCCAGGAACCGGTCGAGTCCGTGGATCTACCACAGGAAGCTTCTTAGGCCGTTGTGCCGCAACGGTAACAGGACGTCTTGTTTCCGGAATACTGAGATATCGACCTCTCAGTCGCGGAGCACCCTGCAGACAACAACAGTGGCTAGGTCGTTGAAAGGTGAAACGCTCTGCGCAGCCAGTCGGTGTCAGGCATCAGCGTTTCCAGGCAGGCACCGACGCTGCATCTTTGTTGAAAAGAAAGAGACGGAAAGCCTCTCTTGCGAACTCTTGGCCACTCCCTGCCCGTGGGCGGGTGGCATTCTCAGTAGCCGGCACACGCCTACACAGACGCTAGCCACGAAGCCTCGCTCGCTCCCCAAGTACAGGCACCGCTTTTTTCTCATGATATGCGTACACCAACCCGCTTCTGAATAAGGGCCCGCCCCTTCCTTAGTAAAGTCTACGCTTTACCATTACTGTTAGTGCTCCGAACGTGTCAAAGACCAAAACACTTTCCCTCCGTGGAGGCGTTGGGAACGAATGCTTGGTGCGCTACTTGAAGTGTCCAGACGATGGTCGTGCCCGTTTCCGTCAAACTCAGAACTGACCTGTAAACGAATGTCTCGAAATCCACAACACCGCGTTTGTTCTCGTCGCACTCGATCTGAAGGAACATATCCACCTCCTCCTCCGTCAGCTTGAACGCCATCCCTGCGAAAAGGTTTTCAGAAGATCGGAGGAAGACGCCTGTGCATTCATAGAAATAGTCCTGTGGATCAATATGCCGTCGCCTCAAGTAGCGCCGACAGATCTCGCGGGCACTTCTCCATCAGACTTGACTATAGCAGAACCAACTGTTCCTTTTGTTCGCCTAGTCACTCCGTCCAGTCGACCCATGTATGGTGAAGATTGAGATACGTATCGAAAGCGAGGGGACTCCCCATGCTTGGTCAGAATCTTGTCTTCTACCTCTGACTGACTCCGAGAACATGCCTACTATCTTTGTCTTTAGCAGGCAAAGCCATGGACGGAACTAAACGAGAATCGGGGGACAAGTATCCCCAGCTGCACGCTCTTGTGTCTCCCTAACGCGTTAAGTATCCCGCCT
>NW_027154239.1:109228-129889 GCF_002600585.1 Cystoisospora suis
TTTCTGCGCGGCGCCCGTTGTCTTGCGGCCGCCGGCGCATGCAGCTCTACATGTAAGAGACAAAAGATCATAACGGTCGAGGAGTTAATGACTACAGGTGTACAATCCATCCATCGTGTCAGCGGTTTCTGTCTACATGGCCGATTGATTGCAGAGGAATGAATGATAGGGTCAATCTCTCACCAAGTTTCAAAAGATATTCTCGGAGCGTTTTTACTGGAATCTCCTTCGCTCCCTTCGGACAAATCTGTCGGAGAGCCTTGACTAACCCACGCTCAATCGCGACATCGTTGTAGACAACTTGAGCCACGAGTAGCAGGTCCTCATACGAAAAGTGTCCTCGTTCGCGACTTTCTGAAGGAGTGAAATTAAGAGACACAGGGAATGGGGGCACTAAGTGCTGTATGAAAAGAGAGTTCCGCAGTGATCTGAGAAAAAGACTCTTAGATAGACTGGACGGAAACAGCATGTCGATGAACGCGGGAAACCCACAGTGAAGAGAGAGTTCTTGTGCTATCCGAAAGATGATGTGTAGATGCAATCTAAGACACACAGGCTTGTATAAACGCACACGTGTGCTACTCGCGAGCAGTTAGCCGAACACGTATAAATGTACACACACCCAACTACGATCCACACGCAACACGTACGTACTGCGTAGTCAGCCGGCTGTTACGACTGGGCACACAGCCAGCGAAGTCCTACGCACAGGGGCTTGGGATGCCACGGCTTGTTGAATGGAAATTTTCTTAGGCAGGTGTGGTGGTCCGTCTATACAGTGTGAAGAGAGGCGAAGTCAGAAAGGAGCAGGGTTCGGATTTCTCACACCTCGGTTGTGGAGAGTATTCTTTTGCTGGCTACTCTGTACGCATGATAACTTTTTGGTACCCTAGTCCTGCTCCACGTACCAGCTGTAATGGCCATCAAGTCACGATTGGAAATGTTTACTCCGATCGATTTTAGTAGATACACAAAACGCTCCAAAGACAAGTACCCAAGCTTCTTCTTGTCCACTTCATCAAAGGCCTGTCTCAGCTCGGCGCGCTGTGAGGGAGGAGGCGCACATCACAGTAAGGCAAAAGCGCCATTTGGTAGCATTTTCTTTAGCTGAAGACGGTCTGATCCCTATATCCGAAGAGAGGGCGGCATGCTGGTCGTACTACTTATACTCGGGGGCACGCCCCGTTGTCTACGCTTGAGCTCGCGGCTGCGCGGGACGATGTGCTACCCGAGGGTAGAAAACAATACAGACTGGTTTGTGATCTTTCCTTTACCCACGTGCGACCATATATGTGCTCTTGACGGCTAGGGCACGGCGATGGACGATGGGGACCGCACACGGCCTCTCACTGACAGGACGCTTGTTGAATCCTGCGTAAGGTCGCCCCGGTCACTAGCCGATGCAGCAGTAGCGTAGCAGGCGCAAAACATCCCGCTCGAGGTGTCACAATCCGAAGTGACAGGGACAGAAGCGCGGAGAAAATCAGGCCGCGCTCGTACGAACTTGCGGAGGCCATCCGCAAGCGAACAAGCCCTGCGAGACGGTGTCTGCGCATAGGAAGATTAGGAGGTCTATTACACCAGAGGGGGCAGTTTTGACGGGAGTAATCTGGCTCTGAAAGTTGACTAGTAGAGAGTGCAAATGGTCCTCGAAAAAAAGCAAAGGCCGGAGAAAGTCGCAACAGGCTACCTAATGCCGCGAAAAAGGACTCGACTCACTCGCTGTCGCGAAAGATTGAACGGCGTGACAAACATCCTGTCTCAGGTGTCATGTGAAGAAGACACCAAAGAAGAGGAGCACGCGCAGTTAGAGAGCTGCGTCAGACACAAAGGCAGTCCTGAGCTTTCTTTTCTCTCGAGTGTCCTGTCCAGGGAGGAAAAAGCAGGCGAGACAGCGAGCTCAACGCCCGGACACCCTGGCGGCCACGCAGAGCGCAGGGGTGCAGCGAGAGACCGACAGAAGGGCTATGACAACGTTGCGACACTCGATGTCACTTCAGGAAGATCATGCCCCTGGGAGAGAAGGCGGATAAAAAATCGAGACAGGGTTACAACGGCGCCGTTGCATGTGTTGCTGGCTTTTCGCACACCACGGCTGGCCTGTAGACGTCCCTGGCCGACCAGCACGCTGTCCGGGGGCAGTTCACAAGAAGCCGTGGCCAGAGGTCAAACCTCGGTGCTTTCGAAATGTGTCGTGTTGACTCACGGTTGAAATTGATGAACCAGTCGACCGGAGCTACTCTACTTTCACTTCAGACCTGTACGCCGTGCCAATTGTGTCACACTGTCTTTGTCAGCAGCCACTTGGAAGCGTGCCAACTCCCGCCGGTGCGGCGCTTGGCGGCCGGCGAGCGTGAAGGGACAGCACGTGTAGGTGGTTTTCTGAAGTTCGCAATATCAGGTTGAATACTGATTAGCAGCTTCCTTTCCGGTAATGACAATCGGGGGGTGGAACACGAGGGCCCCTGCCCATGTTATCGGGTCAATTTTCAAGCGTCAGAGGGAATACTCGCGTGCTGCTAGCGGCTCGAAATTCCACTTAGCCACACGCCGCGAACACGGGTTCTAGTTCCCGGCCCTGGATAAAAGGATTACTGTCTTATTGGTACCGTCGACTCAGCAGCACGTAGGGTGCAGACTGCAACCCCACCCCCGCGCATGTTGGGCTGAAGAGAAGGAAGACCTCACAACCCGCTGACATTCAAGGGAGGCAAGTACGGACGCATTGCCGGTAACACGCAAACGGAGTATAAAAGTTCCGAACACCACTTATCATGCAGATGAACACCGAAAGTGGTCGACAATGGGGGGCTCGTGCGTCGGAAGCCGAGAGAGTTCAGGCAGCTCCTCCGCTGGCCGAGACGAGTCAGCTTCCGCCGTAGTCGGGGACAACATAAAGGGCACGGGCGGCATCGCGTTCACGCCGAGGCTGCGGGACCCGGGCGTGCAGGGGTCCGAGCTCTCCGGAGTATCGAGCAGCGCACCTACATGATTAGAGTTCCAGGGTGCGTGGACACATCGCCCGGGGATTTCCCCGTCAGGAGTGATATTCATCAGCCAAGCTTGGGTCCGCTGAGAAACCACAGGTGTGTCACCAGGCGAAGCCATGCGAGACTGCCGGTTGCTTGGCGACCGTCCATCGCATAACTGGAGAGCATTAGAAGCATTTCCGCCCTCGGCGTCCCTGGACGGAGTACACTTATTGCAGAGGTGGAGGTACTTGGAGCTTGACGGGAGTGCAGCGTCGTCGCTACGGAGATCTGCCTCGCGCGAGCTTGCGCTCCAGCGTTCAGATATGGCGGACCCAGAGCCATCTGGGCTTAAGGTAGCAACCTCTTTTGTTGCTGTGACTGTCCTGTGAGTGAGTGAGCTACCTTGACCAGCCGTTTCTCGGTTTAGATGAGCTCGCGGACTACCCGGTGAGAGAGGGACATCTGAAATCCGAGAACGACACCGTTCCACTGAGTGACTGAGTGGTGACATTGCAGAAGACCGATCTGCAGTCCGGCTCTGCGGTGAATCAGCTGGTGAAGAGCGGCAAGAGTAGCCATTCAGACTATGACAGAGGACGCACTGCTGTGCTGTTGGGGTGCCGCATGAGACCCTGTCGCAGTCGCTCCTGGGACTCCGCTCGCCCGAGCTGAGGACGGGCGCTCCTGGAGAGGCACGATATTTCTCTCGGCTCTCCGCTGACAATACTGCTGCTCCACTAATAGGAGCCAGTGGCAGCTCCGGAGACTCCTGGGACCGACAGCGCGCTGTGCACGTGCCTGAGTGCCCGAGGTCGCGCAGGGGGTCTGAGTCTGGGACCCGCGAGCATCCCACGAGGGGTTTGTGGAGATCTAAGACTGCCTCAAGCAGATTTGCCGGCCGCGGTGGCTGTTCGGGGCTTAGCTGCACTTCCCCGGATGACAAAGAGTCGGAAGCGCTGCGCTCTGTGAATGCTGGCGACGCCACCGTACCCCGATGAAAAGACGGCGCTACTGCTGAGACCCTTGGTGTGGGAAGCACTACTTCACCGGGAGACACTGCACACACGCACAGCTCACATTCAGATCCAAACATGTAAGAAGCCCTCTCACTGGCCCACGGCGTTCGGGTCGTCTCTGCCTGTACCCAGGTGCGCTGCTGCAGTGTGGGTGTCACGAACTGATGAATCAGTACATTTCGTTGTCGATTACATCAGAAATATAACGACTTCGAAGGTGATATGCGCTCGTGGAACTCCTGTCGATCTTAAACTCTGCAGACTGTCACCCCCTCCAGGCAGCAGCTTTAGTATCACCTGCTCGCTTTCGCGCTCTACACCTCAAACCTAAACCCAGCCAATACCGGCTCCTTCACCGTGACCGGATGCGGTTCACCCCAGACTCTTCGCTGTAACTTACACATGCTGTAACCTCCCTCGGGGAGCCCTGCTGCATAAAACAGGGAACCCTCTGCAGGAGATGTTTTCACTCGCTCTGCCGCGTCTTCCATGCTGGCTTTAGTCATCTGGACTAAAGTTTTTCCTTCCCTAAGAGGCGTCAATCGTCCGTCGGAGAGCAGCAGAAGAACCTCGCCGCTGTTCCCAGTCGTCCTGCCAAACCGTTGTTTCGAAATTCGAGGCCCGGTTGACTCAGTGGACAGCTTGAGTGTCTGATAATCGCGTACTACCGTTGTTTCTGATTGAGAGACCCTAGTGTACGAGACAGGTCCTACAGCTCCCGCCGACACGGATGGACGGTTTGGATGATCTCTCGGCACCCAGTCCCCGCCCACTCTTTGAGTGAGACCCCGCTCTGCTATCGGCTGTCCGTTGTCAGGAAAGAGTCGAATTGTCCCTTCTTTGACTGATGCGTGGGTCTCTTGGACACCGAGGACACCACCAGCGCTTACAAAGTGAGCGACAAAAACGTTGCCGCACGTGGGAGTGTCGAGAACTTCTCCTGAACTAACACTACCGGCAGATCCAACAGAGACAATGTTGCCTTCGGAATCGCGATGCAGTGTCCACACAGCACGCGGAGTAGTTAGGGGACTTGTTGCGCTGTCTTTTTGTCTCTGTCTTGGACTGGGGGGTATATTCACTGGGCTTGCGCCCCGCTCCGTTCTGAGAACGATAGACCCACTGAGAGGCGCCTGGCTTGCTCGAGGCGAGGAGGGCGTGCCAGGTGTCGGAGACCTTTCGGGGGAGGTATGATTGCTCATCGGATCAGAATGAATGCCACCATCTGAAGACCTCGTGATTGATGCCAAGACAACTCTAGCACGGAAACTCTCGGAGGAAAGCGAGCCGGGACTTGAAGGTCCGACGGAACGGTCCACTGCATCGCAACGAGACAAGCATGAACTAGGACTGAGCCCCGCCCCTGGGATAGCTTGCACACCAGCGGACATCCTTTGAGGAGGGCTCAAACCACGTGGCAGACCGACTAGACCTGTAGCCTCCGGCAGGGATCCAGGTGGCAGCTTCGACTGACTGATGCAGGAGCGCCTGCAATCCCCTACTGCTGGTCCACCTGCCTCCGAGACATCGACTGCATCGAAGACCGGACTGCCTGGAGCTCGGCTTGACTGGACCGAAGTGCCCATAAGTAGGGAAGTCCCACGGTGTTTGTTGGATGGCTTGACAGTCAGCTTTTCGTTACCCTTGGTGCAACCCGCTAACGTATCTTCTTGATCCGATGCAGCTGTTCCCTCGAGACAGGCGGTTTGGACGCACCGCGAGACAGAGGCATGTACCGGACTGACTGCTTGCTCTTTCCGGAAAGGTGGTAGACTGTTCACAGGACTGCAGGCTCTCTCGATACCGACACTTCGAGCTTCTACAACCATTGAGTCCGAAGCACAGGGTGTCAATCGGGGTGCCTCTCCTGCCACGGGAATTCCTTGTCCGCCGCCGGCAGCAACGGATTTCCCCGACTGACGCGCGCCCCGCGCTGCTACGGGCAGATCGCGGTCCCCTGGCTCACGGCTCTTTTCAACACTACAATGTCTTTCAGCTGTTTCACCCTGTAGAGCCCATTGGCTCAATCCCGGACCGGCCCCACAACCATCTTCCTCCTGTTGGGGAGCCTCAGCTGTCAGACTTGTAGCCTGATCTGCCTGCTGCGGACTCCTCCTCTCCGATACATCTTCTTGAAGCTTTGTCAGAGGCAAACCAGGTGAGTCTTCAGCATCGAGTGATCTTATCTCATCCGGCGAGACTACTTCAGGAGTAGCCGGACTATCATGCTCCGAAGAGTAACAACTTTCTAGCTGATGTGTGCCGTCTTCTTTCCCGTCTTCCCCTGAGCTCGCAACTCCCATCTCTGCTACAGCACCTGCCAGACTTTTGCGAGGGGAAGCTCGAGGCGGCGCTTCTCTGGAATTCGAAAGACCGCTGTTACCGCAAGTCGCCTCCCCGGGTAAAGGCTGAGCCTGCAACCAGAGCCCAAGTGCCTCTTTAATAGACTCCAGGGTTGGCAGTGAGCTCAAGGTCTGCGACTGTCTCGCTCCTTGCCGAGCTAAAGACGAAGAAGAGCCACACGGGGCCTTCTGATCCTGTTAGGGCAGAACAAAGACAACTCTACAAAAGTGTAATTGACAATTTCCTGAGTAACTGAAAAGCCTTCGAGGCACTCCTAGAAACTGTTGTTCTCCAGAAGGATATTGAGATGGATCAAACACAAGCATTCGGGACCATCTTTCGATCCGGGGTGCAAGACCGTTGACGTAGGGAAATTCACTTGGGTCAGAGCTGGACCACCTCCATTTCTTTGTCTTGTGATCCACTCCATCGCTGCGTTCTGCCATCCATCATTACTCCGCCGCGCACGCAAGACAACACTCCTTCTCGGAGCTGCCTGCTTGGTACAGCGTAAGACTGCGTGCGCTGCACTGTGCAGTACTTTCAGACCCACAACGAGGAAATCGGAGGTAGCAAGAGCAAATGAGCTCACCTGCGAGTCGGACGGCTGGGTCTGAACGGCCATCTCGTGCCGCACCGGGGGACGTGCTCCGACCACCCATGAGCCGGGTCCAACAACGAGATCGGCGCGGTTGCGTCCTTGATCGACAGCGGAGCGTGCAAGGCTGAGACACATCTGAGCATTAGCGTTGAGGAGGTTTGCAAAAGCTAGTGCTGTTTTATGCTGTTCAGCAGCTGAGAAGTCACTTGCCCAAGTAGCTTCACCTACTTCCCCTAGTCTTTCTCTACTAGAGGGCCGCGCGTTCATGCTACGCCCCCTTCGCGAGTGTCCCCGACCGGTGAGCCACCCAGGTAAGCCATGTCTCCTACGAGACCTATGTCCTCGAGTCGGTGAACTCAAGGACGAACAGTCGCTAGGTGAGTCATCGATCGAGGGTGCGGTCCTAGCACTTGACAAAGGGGAAGAACTGTTTTCGGAGGACAGAAAAGAAGACAGGAGAGCTGAGCGGATAGATGGTGACACGCAGAGTGGCGTCGCTCTATCTTTGTCTTTGGCCTGTCTCTTCCACCAACCCCATTCACCAAGGCCATGCTCTTCCTTTCCTCCGTTTGCTCGATACTCGGCCGCAGGGACATCAGTATTAGTAAAGCAAAGAGGGCTTACACCCCTGTCCACGAGTGAGACACTCGAACTTCGTGTATTATCTTGACGAGTAGCCACCCCGGCCATCGAATGCGTCGATGCTCCTCTTCTCGTAGGCAACTGGCTCCTATCCCGCATGCCCTTAACTGCTGCCCTTTGGGAGTTTATTGACGCCATCAGTCTCGGCCTTGACACATCTGCTGTCCCTGAGGCAGGACTTTTCTGATCTGGACGGCTACCCCTCAAGCCTCGCGTTTTCCCCCTCTCTGAGGCAGAGGCAGGAGATGCGGCTTTCATCTCACGCGATTTGTCGCACGCTTCACACCGTCGGCATGGCTTATGGCCCTGATCGCCAGCAGAGCAGCCTCCTCTCGACTGCGGACGGCTCAGGCGAGCCAAGTTCTGAGCAAACCGGCCCTTTCTATAACGTCTTTGTTCAATTGAGCTAGATGCTGATAGGGCTCTATCTCTCAATGGTAACTGCGAGAGCTTCGGAGAGCTGTGCACAGCTTCGCTGACGGTGCGCAGCGGTCTTGTTCTTGCAGTAGGCGAACGAGAGGCAACGTCTCTTGATGCAGCTCTCACCAGTCTTCTATTACTCCTTGTCCCGTCCAACTGTGAACCAGACATGACACTTGAGCACGGAGATCGGGAAGCACTGCCTCCTCGGCCCTCAGCTGTCTGATGTCTACTCTGACCGTGCCAAGGGCAACGCCTACATCCCCCCTCCCCAGCGCTTGCAGCAGCAACAGAGCCTCCATCCCGACGAATATTGCAACTAGGTCTGAGACTCCCAGTATACTTCGCGATTTGCCGATCGCTCGAAGGCATCTTGTGAGGTTCAGTTGCTACCAGCACTTCTTTAGAAGGACAAGCTGGAAACTGCTGACTAGTGTACGTCGGACTCGCGATCGTCAGGTAGGAAGGACGATGCCTCGAGAAGGTATGAAGAGCTAGCCCCGAGACAGCCCCCCGAGGATCTGAGCCGGTCACATTACAAGCCTTTAAAGGAAGAAGGCCGTTGGGTGACGGCTGATTTTCGTCTGTCTGATGATATGAACCGGTATGCTGAGGAACAACGACGGGTAGACCCGTGGCAGTGAGAGGATTAGCGCTGAACAGGATAGGGGCACCACTTTGAGTTAGAGCTATGTCACGGGTTGGCTGATAGTTGCCTTCAGAAGAAGGTAAGCTAGTGATTTCATATGAGCCAACCGCAAGACCGGCACTTCTCTGTAGGGACGAATCAATGAACGGTCTAGAGACAAGTCCTGATGGTACCGTATCAGTCTGCCCCGCTAGTTGGTCACGTGTCTGAGTTAGACGCTTAATGGGTGCTCCGTTGGATTTCGCAGACTTGATGGGAGGCTTAGGAATGCGTGACGGCCCGGTAAGAGGCCATCGGTTCTCGTTCTTGCCTCTCTGCTTGATGACGGGGAGTCGAGACTGTGTGGTGTCCGTGTGCGATGGGTGATCCCTGCCAGCGGTTGAAGCTGTCGGGACTGCTCCAGGCGACGAGACAGCCGGTGCCTTCCGTGTCCCTGATTTCCTTGTAGATGCAGCCGCTTTGCTCGTGGAGCCGTTAGAGCTCGTGATGTTGTCGTTGCGCTTTTCTGAGCGATCTTCATGTGCAGAGGGTTGCTTGGGTGCCTCAAAGCGGTGACTCCCAGGAATCGAAGGGAGGGGATTGAACACATCCAGAGCCGACAGATCCTGAAGGACGGAAGTCAAGCCTTGGAGAATTTCTTTCGCATCTGGAGTAGGTACAGCCACCTTTCTACCTTTCTGTGTCTTACAAGCAGACCGCTCTGAAGTGCAGGAGGTCCCCGAAGTCCGAGCACTGACTTCCTCAGAGGCTCTCTTATTTGCATGATCATCGCGTTTTATCTTTTCACCTGATAAGACTTCTCCTCCCTTCGACTTTGCACCACTACCGAGTGAGTCACCTTGGATACTTGAGCTCTGATCTAAAGGCCCTTCTCTTTTTTGAAAGCCGAAAACCGACGGCGTCTTTTTTGAAAGAGATTTCGAGTGAGTTCGAGACACATTCGCTTCCAATCCTACCCCCGGGACAGCGAGATCAACGATCCCTATCGCCGGAGACGTGACGGGGGGGACTCTAGTTTCTCCACTCGTCTGCTGGAGATCCAGGTCGACTGCTAATGAAGAAAGGCGGTCTCGACGACAAACATGCTCGACAAGAGTTTCAAAGTCTCTGCGGATGCCCTGTAGTAGTAATAGAAGTAGAAAAACAGTGGTTGTGATGCAGACTTTTTGGCTGCTGACGGTTGTCCATCGAGACTCCCCATATCGCACTTCAGAGAAACACTGGAAGTGTCCATCTAAACAAAGAGGAAACGGGCGGTGTATTCGCATCAACTTGACCTCATATGATTTGATGAATGTCCAGAATTAGTTACAGCCATCCGTCCCAAGTGAAAAAAAGAAAAACGCCTTAGGAAGGATGTACCGGTTTCAGTTCGACAAAAGATCCCCTGTGTTACTTGATGCAGAAGTGGAACGGAGTACATGCACAAGAGTCGTCACCTCTGTCCTCCCAACCTACCTACCGGGACAAAACAATTGCCGACACAACGGTAAAGGGTTATTGAAGGGGAGAGAGGGAGTTACGCAGTCCACCTACTTATGTGTGATGCTTCGAGTGTCTGTTTCACTTCACCTCACAGACCCTACCCTGCGGCCTGGTGTAACTGCTACAGTAAAGCTAGCATATCCAGGCGACAAATGTCCTATACCATAGGCGCTCACAGCAAGTGCCTTGCTTGTATCTTGCTAGATTCCTCCTTCTCTCCAAGCAGTGAAATTGTCGGGTGTGTATACACACCTGAATTTCACCATTTAACTTATCTACGGTAACCCTGGATTGTTCGAGAACCCCAGCAAGGCGTTTTTCAGCTAGTGCGAGGACTGCATCTGCAGATTCTTCAGTGAGAGGGGAAGGTCGTAAATCATTCCGTCGTCCGACAATACTAGTGCCAAGCGCAGAGCTTCTTCTCAAGCTTCTTTCTTCCCTATGACGTCCCTCAAGAGCCATATATGGCATCGCGCCAGCCGAGACTAGCTGTTCAAGGATCACTGACGTTCGATTTGCTGCGGCGGCAGCAGCGGCAGTCGCGAGAGGTTGATTATAAAGAATATGCTGTATAAAAGAAAAGGAAGAGTAGAATGTGGAAACTCGCGAATACATAAAGAAAGGAGGCTATGGAAAGACATAGAGCTTGAAAGAAGAGACCAAGGTACATTTGACATTGCAGCCATGCTTAGCAGTTTATACGGCTCACGGGAGGGTTATCTTCCGTAGTATGCATGCACACGGCAGGGGGACAATGAGTTTTCTTGGTTTCCATACTAAGAGGAAATTATCTCGTGCAGATCAAATTCACCGATAATGACTACATTTCTCGCTCTACATACATCCAACGGTGACTCCTTTCAAGACAGTTCTCGCTTTTGAGGATGATGAATCTCCCTACTATAGCCTGTAGTCGTTCTCAAGGAGACAAGCCCTCAGATTGGATTTCATCGGCGTCCCAAGCATATGATAGAGCAACAACAGCCAACTAGACTTGTAAGCAGGACCAACCCTCTCACTGAATGAGTTTCAACTCCACTGGGCAGTATAGTCTTTTCCTAAAAGCAACATTACACCAACGGTACGAGCCCCGTTTCCATGTTCGGTCTACACCTGTACTTCTGCAAGGCGCCATCGCTCTTCTTACCTTTTCAAGCTTCTTGAAGTCTTTTAGCTGTTCTTCTTGCCTCACATTCTGAGCTAGTACCTCTTGTTGTGTATCCTGATATTTAAGCGACAACGGTCAACTTAATGGGGGGTCAAAAAACATCCATGTGAAAAAGAACAAACAAGCCACCGCGCCTGAGGCAGTCGGTAACTGAGTAGCTCAGCACTCGGTACTCTCCTCGCTGCCTTTTAATACGGTTCTATGCGTGGTCCAAAACACACAACTCTGGTGTAGTATATGCAGCAGCTACCTGTCAAGGATCAAGGTAACGTCAGAGACATAAAGCCCTCCGTAGTCACCAAGGTAAGGCGAGATTCTAGACATACCGTTCTTTGCTGCTAGCCAATATCTTTCACCCTCGATCTATCCCCTCAGCGACGCCCGCCAGCACTGCATGATCGACCGAGACAGCTTTTTCTCACTATGCTAGTATGAAGTCTTCGCGGCGACAGACGTGGGCGTTAAGTCATGAAGACCTGTGTGTGCGTGTCTTTGATTTCCAGAGGATCTAGACTGGAGACGATCATTGGAGGGAATAGCCTTAGCATTCTACTCCTTATGATAATCTGAATGAAGTCTTATTGGGAAAAGACTTGCCTTCATTGCTTGGATTTCATCGGCAAGACTTTTGACCGTGCTAATCAAAGAAGCTGTCACATTTGCTGCTGCTCCCGCTGCGGGGACTGCTACTGCAGAAGATGAAACGGCGTCGTGTGTCTCCGGAGAGATCCTTGCAGAATTCCTATCCTGAATTTGAACTGTCTATCCTCATGATACACAGAATTCCAAACACGCAGGAATGATGTGAAAAGAGAGCGAATGCTGAAAAACAGACACAGGACGAGGTGGATTCCTCCTTTCGTCTGGTCTGTCATCCTGAATGATGATGCAGCCCATTGCTTTTGTATCTTCTGATCTAATACAGACTATCTTAATCACTCACGCACCAGAAGCGTATCTTGTAATTCACACAACAACGAAAAGATTAACATAGTCAGAGGTAGAGAATTCTATCTGTTCGCAAAGTTTCACGCGCTACTTTCGTTAGTTGTTTCGTCTGTTGGCTTTCCCTCTGTATCAGTCAGTGAGACATGTACGTGGGACCGGTGTCTCCCTAGGGGGGATTTGTGCACCTAGTGCTAGCTCGACTGCTATACTCATGACTCTCATCATAGTCCAGCATTTCACAAAGCCAGAGTCTTTCCAACTCTTCTGGACCCACTTGCATGTCTCAAAAGAAACGCAACACTGCAGTGTGAGGGAAACCCTGATCCCGCAGCCACCTCTCAGCGTCTTTTTTTCGTGTGAATGGTCAATCGACCGTCTTCACTCTTACAGGGTTGAAAAGGATTGCTGGACTATTTTCTTCTCTTGTCAGTTGTGAGGGGGGGAGCGGCAAGGATGGCCCACGGTTGATCTGTTCTGGCTCAGCAGGCGGCTCGGCCTGTCCCGTGCTAGGGAAGCGAACGGTAGTGTCATGTGTGGTAGCCTCATGTTTTGCCGCTGTTGGGTCTTGAGCACCGAAGAAAGGAGCTTCTTTCTGTGGAGCAATGAGGCTCGGTTTAGCTTGGGTAGCGGCGGAGAGACTAAGTGCAGATCCATCTTCAGGATCACGAGTAGCGCTTGAATCCCCTTGGAGAGAAGAGGCGATAGACAACACTTCGTGACGTCCACCGGGGAAAATAGGTTCGGATGATACAAGACGCGAATGATCTTCAAGATCAAGCATTTGTTCTTCTCCTGAGACCAGAAGGTGATAGGCTCAGAGGAGGTCCCGGGGATACTGGGTGTTTTCAGCTTCTAGCGTCTGGGGTGTACCTACACTCCGTGGAGTGAGTGATGGGAGACAGAGATGTCGAGACATCGAAAATGGCGCCAGCTGCCTTATTGATGAGGAGACACGAAGTGAGGAACGGTCGGTCGTCACTCTGTCTCATCAATCGTGCTGCATCATTATCATGAATCCGCTGTGAGAGTATCTGTTGCTTGCGCACTCGTGTCGCGGAGAGGGGTGTGGGTGATGCATGCATCGCATTCACTTGGTAATTCTCGAGTGAAGAAGTACTACCATGACATACGTTGTTCATACCTTCTCAGTACGGCCAACGCTGGGAGGTGCTTCCACCGGGAAAGCAAGAACCTATATATGTCCCGGGAGAGATGCCAAGATATCAGAACACCTGCCGACGAATCGCCTAAGCCTCTTTTCGCTGATGTTTGCACTCGTCTATATGAAAAGATGTCTTCGGATACCCAACCAACCTAACAGATATAACAGCCTTGTGTGGTACTCCTCGATTCTTCTTCATGTCCAGTCCCATCAGCAACAGCTTAGCTTTACGCCTGTGCAATCTTGTTCCCCTTTAAAGCTCTGACCTCTTCATAGTTGTTCCATCGACATCCTTAACTCCGGGAGGCACTACGCTGGGCTCTTGAGTGATATCCGTATCATCTCTCTAGCTGAGAGCACCTCCGTACATAGTTCCAGGAAATCTAGACGGGACTGTCTGATGACCACACGAGCTAAATTGTTCTGGTAGCAGACTTGGACGGACACGTTGTTCGTCTGTAGGAGAGCAGTATCAATGCCGCTGTGAGGAGAGGCTGAGCGTGACTGGAGAAGGTCTCTTTTTTTAGCGCACACTTGGCATTTCAAGAGGAGGCTAATGCACTTGAAGGGACGCGGAGTAAGCACCTGTGAAAGCGCACCTCTTTCAACTGTTTCACTTGCATATGTTTCTCTGCCGAGCTCAGTGGTGAAGGGTCTTGGGCCATCAAAGGGCGAAGTCCTGCCTGCATCCCTTGGGGCAACTTGTGTACGGCTTAAGTGCTGCTCTTCTGGTACCCCCTGACCACCTGAGAACGGGTGACTTGAAACCTCTTTATACTGAGAAGGAGGCCGGGACACTACTCCTGTACCATTCTTCGAGAGACCCCGCCTCTCCGGCAGGTGATGCCTTGAAGCGGCGGTATGCCCTCGTCCTTTCTTAGTAGCTCTCTGGCCGGACACCCGGGCTCCCGGGTATCTTTGAAGGGACCGAAGATGAGAAGTAGGGTGAACATGCCTGGCAACGGATGGCGCACCGAAGATGTCGCTGGTTATTAAGGCAGACAAAGCTGTTTTCGGGGGGTCTCTGAAGAAAAAACGCTGACGTAGTGAGCTCTGGAAAGAACTCGTGACTGACGCAGGCACAAGAGTTACTACTTCGTCCTGCATTTTGAGCCTTGTATGCAAGGAGACAGCAAAGAAACAACAGCTGTGAAGCAGGAGACTTTCATCATCAGCTTGGAAAAACTTGCAGCAAGGCGAACTCCATCACGTGATCTATCTCTAGTTGGGCAGTGAGACAGAGGAAGCTCTTCCTCTTAGGCAAGCCGCATCTCGCCGTCTGTCGGACGCAACTGAGGAAGGATTCGCGTTTTGGGCCCAGACGTCACGAAATCACAAGCCGAGTAAGTAAGCTGCGGGAGAGGACTTGATTTCTTTTGTCACCACCCCCCGGAAAAACGGGAAACCCCGAGAGACAAGAAGTGGTGAGCCGCTTTTGCCGGAGAACCCGCATCGCCGCATCGGAAACCGTCCCTTGCGTGAAGCGCTAAATTGATGACGAGAGTATTCGCATCTAGAGCCACTGATCACTCGAGTACACGCGGTCGCAACTGGCCGGAGAAGATTCAAGGAGATCGCTACTATCTTCCGAACTCGAAGTCCTCTCAGTCGGTTTCAGGCCCTGGAGGCAACGCTTGACGCTTGCATGTCGTGCTTGCCCCTCTGGTGTACGGCCAGTCTTAGACGCGGAGATGCTTACGAGGACACCTAAGAGCCGTGGATCATACCCTACTCAAGTTGCAGCAGTGAAGTCGTTCGAGCTCCACTCTCTCGAGTCGCGATACCTCTTTGGAGAGCCACTCTCAACTTCACCTTCCAGCTGACCAAGACCCAACAGCGGCGGAGAAAAGTTGCCCAGCATGCCCGTCACACCGGGCACAAAAGCTGGGAGCAATCGCCGGCTAGCAGGAGGGGCGTTTCCGCTGGCGTGTTTCGACAAGTGTCTGGACAGTACACAGCTATAAAGCCATCTTAGGGTCTTCCGCGCACCGACTAGGAAAGTGTAGAACACGATACACAGCGCACACCTCTCGAACCACTGCCGGCCGGGAACCCGGACGGGAGCGCGCCCTTGTATGTAACAACACGGCCAGTTCAGCAACGTGAGAAGCGCGCTGAGAGTTACTCGCCCAGCGGTGCTCACATTTAGAAATACCTGTATGACCCTCTACCAGGTGCCAGTCTGCACCCAATTGGAATCCTAGAGCCGAGAGGGAAACAAAAAGTGAGTTGCTTGCAGGCTGGACTTTACCCCGGAGCGCGTGTCGGCGGCAAGAATATGAGATGCCAAAGAAAGGCCCAGCACTGGAGATTCAGAAAGCATACTTAGAAAAAGCAGCTGTCCAGGGGACCGGGCAGCTCCTCCCGAGGCACCCCCGCGGGCCACCCGCTTCGTTGCCCATGCCGGATCAAAAGAAGCATTGCACCTTGCAAAGAAGTTGCAGCCGTTCTGCTTCATGCTTGAGCGCTGAGCTTTCTTCACGTCCGCTCCATGGCTCAAAAGCCAGGCCTTTTCCACGGGTAGCCTCGGCCGTTGTCCTCATGTGCCAGCCATTCCTATTTGAGTGTGGAGGGAGCGACAGGTACGCGCCGCTGCGCCACCCGATGGAGACATCCTCCCGCAGAGTGCTGTTCGTGGCTGCCCTTCGACATAGTGGGCGTCAGCAGCTATGCTCCGTTTTTGTAGTCCTGACTACTGTTCTCAATCTCGATAAGAACGAGGACTGGTCTGGACTAGTTGTCCCTCAGCTTTCTCGGTGGGTCTCGTTCTGATCAGGCTAACCGGGCAGCCTGCATGCGGTGGTACGTGGCCCCGACCCAAACGAGCGGGGCTGTAGAGCCATGCTGCGCAACAGATTGTTCAGATATCGCACTGACCTGACTTCAAACAAAGGCACACCTGGGATTCTTACTATGATATCATTTCAGGAAAACGTCGTCACTTGTCGAAGTCAGTGCGAAGTGTGCGCTGTGTACGTTTGCTGACACGTCGTCACCAGGAGGCCCAGCGCACTGCCTTGCCTCCCCTGCTGCATGTTACACTGTGGCGCCAAAAGTAGTCCGTCTCGTCGTAGCCCCCTACTACTAGGTCGACCACCAGCGGTGCTTCATGCAGCCCCACAAGCTGACGACCAGGCGCGAGAACTCTTGCTTGCCTTTCTTTTTTTTGCGAGTGATGGACGACCAACTTGCGCGGACTTTCCAAAAGAGCTAGG
This sequence comes from Cystoisospora suis, assembly GCF_002600585.1. Taxonomy (NCBI): domain Eukaryota; phylum Apicomplexa; class Conoidasida; order Eucoccidiorida; family Sarcocystidae; genus Cystoisospora; species Cystoisospora suis. The sequence goes on from NW_027154239.1 coordinate 125,850, forward strand.
GGGCTTTCCTACACATAGACCCTGAGCTCCTTTGCAGGTGTGTAATACGCCTGTGACCATTCTGTACAGTTCTTGCAGGAGAGCCGAAGCCCCTGAATGTGTCGTCCTTGTTGTGGCCACTGTCTCCTCTGTTCTTTAGCTACACATACGTACATACATATGTATAGATGTGCTTGGGTTTGCTTCTCTAGTTTTTGCCGTTCACCTTTTGACAGCTCTACTTGTTCACCACGTCATTTCACTTTTCTTCTTCTCTTTTAGGAAACCGTTCCACACAAAAATTTCGAGGTCTTCGTTTTGCTGGTCATCACTTTTGGTCGCCGCGAGTTCTTCTCTCAAGTGGGCCACTATACCTACCGCTCATCGGCCATGACAGTATTTCTTATAGATACCGCGCATTTTCCAGTCCATCAATTCTTTTCTACCGTAGTCATTTAGCTTCCGTTTTCAAGGCTGCGCCCTCCCTCGTCGCCCGTCTCGGGGGCAGCGGTCATCATCGCCGTCAAGCAGCGCACTCTAGCCCGGCGGGCGTACACAGTTGCCCGTGTGACTTCGACCTATCACCTCTCCGCAGCGTATCAATCTATTTATCTATCTCTTTAGCTCCCTGTCTATCTGTTGAGCTATTTATCTGTTTATCTATCGATCGATGTCTTGTAATAACTCAGCGCGGAAATGCAGTATATCACTCTTTGAGGAAGATAGATGTAGGGCGACCTTGCCCTAGGAGATCTTCTGTTTTATTTAACCTTCTCTCTCCCCTTCGTCTCAGTCGTCATCCGTTCTTGGCGCTAGCCGTTTCTTGTATTTCTTTCTGTTTGGTTTGCGCTGAATCATGGAAGTCTTCTCCGATCAGTACATTCGTATATTTGTCGAGCTCCCTGCCTCGTCAGGGCTCATTCTTGCAAAGCAGCAACTACCTCGAGAGGAGAATGTTGCCATCCTTTCCTCTGAATTGCATAATGACCATGGCTCAAAGATTCCTGGGAAAAGCACTCCGTCTCCCACGCAGACGGTCTCTCCTGCGGCCTCTGCCCCTCATGGTGCAGACAAAAGGAGCTCGGAATGTAGGGGGAGAGATGATCGAAATCCTAAAGCCCAAGAAACACACGAATCATCCACTTCATCTCCCACACTAGACCTCTCCTCTTCCTCGCAAGCAGACGCAACAGGATTGCTGAACGGCTATCATGACTCTCCACCTCTTCTTCTTCTACATGACAAACCCCAAAGTGAAGTTCTTCTCCTTCCCTCTTCTTGTACCTCGTCGTCTCCAAATAGGATCGTTGCTGAGGTAGCTTTACATGAAACAGTGAGTGATCTTAGGTGGACTCTCTTGGAGCTTCTTCCTTCTTGTTTCTTTACCAACTATACTCTCCATTCTCATGGACGACGTCTCCCAGAACACATTCCTTTCTCATCTTTGGGTCTAATGCAGGGAGACACTTTAAAGCTTGTCCCTGGTTTATATGACGAGAGATCGATACGTCTCCATCTACGGCGTTTTCGTGAGATCACAGGGAGTGACAATGTTCTCCTCATGCGTGAGCTGCCTGATCCAAATGACCCAGCAGGGCCTTACGGAAGCTTCTTGAAACCTCTCATCTTAAGAGGCGAGAATACCCTCGATTGCCAAGCAGATCCCCATCCTTATTCTCTGTTGCAGCTTCCCTCTGATCAGACTACGGAGAGTGACAGTGCCGAAGAAGATGGAAGTAAAGATGAAGACGGAGAGGATGAAGAAGAAGAAGAGGAAGAAGAAGAATCGCCAAGGGGGGTATCTACAAATGGAAGAAAAGTGTCTCTTCAAAAGAACGTTGTTTCTGTGTCATCTAAAGGGCCCAAACCCCACAAACCCTCACGACTTCCTCAGAACAGCAAATCTTCTTCTATAGGGCCGAAAAATACGAGGAATGCTGAAGAGACTTCACGAGGAAATGACGATACCTCTATCTCCCCGACTCGTCAGACCTTCTTAGATGAAGACAAGGAAGAAACGTCCATGAAGGATAGCTCTCCCACCGAGACTCACGTAGGAAAGAGAGGGCGAGTCGATCATGACAGCAATAGTTGTATCACGACAAGTATAGGCAGTGACTCACGCCATCGTGCCCGAGGAAGTCCACAGTATCATAAAAGATCCAAGTCAAAGCTGGGTAGTGTGAGAGGAAAGAAGGACAGCAACGCAAGGGACAAGAAAGCTCTAGCAGAGATGACAAGAAAGAAACGGTTTCATTTGACAAAGCTCCTCTTTCAGTATGATGGCTGGAAGGGCGCTGGATGTCCGGATGACCAACAACATGATACGAGAGGGACCGAAGAAATCTCGATGAGAAAGATAGACAAGAAAAACCCCCACCAGCAGCAGAAGACGAGGTCTAGTAAAGAGAGATCCTCGACACATGGCAATGAATCGAGAAGAAGTCTTGCAAGGACTGTGAGGAAAGAATGTGAGATGCTCTTGAAGTCTCCTTCTACCTTAGAAATCCCTGAGAAACCAACAGTAAGTCGAGGCCTTATTCTTCTTCATCTCTTCTTTCTTCTCTTCTCTCGTCTTCTTCCCTATCTGCTTTCTCTTCTCTCTCTCCTGTAGTGAAATAAGAAGTCTAGTTAAGAGGGGTGGGATGGGTAAGCTCAGAGAGAAAAGCGTGACAAATTGCCAGAAGGTCAGCCTAGAAGGCTGGAAGAGCGGCAGGAGATTTTCAAGTGACTCTCGGGGATGTTGGATGTAGAGAGAGATGATATTCTAGCCTAAGGAAGGGGTGCTTGGTTCGGGTGTATGTACAGTCTAACAAACCTGTTGCTGGGCGTTTCCAGAATGGAAGAGTCAACAAGAATAAAGTCGTTTGAACGGAGAAAGGAACAAGCTCTTTTCAAGATAGCTCTCTCTCTCTTTTTCTCGAAACTCGCATGCAGGCATCAACAACATACAGATCTAGAAATGTGCGGGACCATGTAACCTCGTCATAAATCCAGCGTTTCATATACATGTCTATACATGCACACATACTCTCTGTTTCTCTCTATCTGGCATCTCCCCCTTTCTCTCTGTGTATCTCTTTGGCCGCTTCGCAAAGACCTAGTTTGAAGGAGTTTGATAAGCCTTCCCGGCGTCCAAAGTGATGGCTCCGCCAAGAAGGCCCGACCTTCACTCACTTGGCACTTCTCTTGTTCTGCAAGTGTAGATATTTCGTAGGTGTCTGCATCTCCTTCTTAACTAGGCAACCACTTCATTTATTCGTATCTCGACTGGATGTGAAAGAAACATCATGAGGCCCATTATATCTCCAAATATAGATACATATAGGTCTCCATCTCGCGTCTCTCTCTTTCTCTCTGTCCCTCTATAAACAGCTCTCTTCTCTATTTCTTTCTGAGTCTCTAGACATCTTACTTACCCTCTCCAACTCTCTCTACGTGGTAGTTGTGGCGATCCATGGTGTCTACTTGTCTTGTAGTGTCTACAATCCATCAAGCCAAGCGCCTTCAATCCCCCTCCCCCAGCTCGACGTCTCCAAGGTGAACTTTCCTACCTTGAAGTAGTTACTTTAGAAGGCGTGTCTCTACGGATTATCTGCCGAGAAGAAGGATTTGTGGTCTCATCGTTACAGCTTGACAAGCAAAAGAAGAAAGAAACCTCGGGTAAGTAAGTATTCCTTCTGTTTTCTCTTTCTCTTATCTCTCTCCCTACAATGTTTATCTCGAAATGGGTTGAAAGTAGGAGAGGAATAACGGGGGTAGACTGAAGGGCCCCATGAATGCCTGTATGTCCCTAGTGGAACAACTCCTTGACATGCCTCGCTCATGTTTCTCTATTTTTCTCTCTACACACTAGAAGGACGGCTAAGGATAGTTCTCCTTCTACCACCGCTCCTCACTGCTCTTCTTTAGAATCGCCAAAGGCCCAACAGACATGTCCCTATCTACACGGTCACAATGACCTCTCAACTTGCGTCTATCTTTAATCTATCTTTAATCTATCTATCTTTAATCTATCTATCTATCTTTAATCTATCTTCAATCTATCTTTAATCTATCGT
>NW_027154239.1:129989-130116 GCF_002600585.1 Cystoisospora suis
TGTATCCTTATGTTTTCAAGCAGCTGTCCCTAACGGTTCGTGAAAGAGTACCAAGACTTTCTGTTTACATTAATCCTCTCCTTCTCCTTGTCATCCCCCCTCTTTTCTTCTCTCTGTCTTCTTTCTT
>NW_027154240.1:0-1258 GCF_002600585.1 Cystoisospora suis
AGCACAAGCAGGACACGAACGAACATACCTTTCTATGTCACCTCTCATGTCAGGCCACCAAAAAATTCTTTCAATGTCCAAGGTGGTCTTTTCTTGCCCTGGGTGCCCTGCCAAAGGATGATCGTGGAATCCTTGTAGTACTTCTAATCTCTTTTCTTTGGTAGGTACGCATAATTTCCAACCTTTCTTGACCTTGGCCCACAGAAGATCGTTTTCCCATTGATACTCCTTTCCTTCTTTGATTAATGGAACATTGGCTCCAGTATTCTCATCTACTCCTAGAGCTTCACAAGCTTTCACTAACTCTTTGAAATCCTCACACTCGTAGTAGGCCTTCCTCCAATCCAATCGTCTGGAATTCTTGACTTCGTTTCGCCTTGGATCTCTCGAGTCCTTTGTTTCAAACACTAAGGCCACCTTCTCCATATAATCCGGTCGTCGACTCAAAGCATCAGCTACCAAATTTTGTTTTCCGGGCTTATAAACCACTTGAAAGTTGAAATCGGCTAATTTATCCAACCAGTATCCTAATCTGGTTGTTACCTTCTTCTGGGTTAACATACGACTAAGAGTAGCATGATCTGTNNGGCCTAGTACCAATAAAATGCTTCCACTTAGTTAAAGCATACACAATAGCGAGCAATTCACTTTCATAAGCTGGATAATAAATTTCCCTTTCTGACTTCTTTCGAGACTCAAAGGCTACGGGGTGACCTCCCTGCTCAAGAACCGCCCCCACTGCATATTTAGATGCATCAGTTTTAATTACTAGAGGAAGATCTGGGTCAAAGATGTAGGTCATACTCACGTTGATTAAGGCGTCTTTAAGTTCTTTCACCGCTTGTGAATGACGAGGTCTCCATATCAGCGGGCTCTTCTCGCTTAATAAGTCGTGAAGTGGTTTCGCCTTCTCGTTGAAGTTCTTGATCAATTGACGATAATACCCTACTAGCCCAAGAAACCCCCTAACTTGTCTGATGTTATCCAGCTTCTCCGGATACTCCTTCACAGCTTCAATCTTCCTGGGATCTGGAGATATCATTCCATGTTCGATGATATAACCAAGATATTTCACTTTCAAAGTCACAAATTCGCATTTGTTTAACCCCACATATAACTGTTGATCCCTTATCCGTTGCAGGACCTTCCGTAAATGAGATAAATGTTCTACTTGTGAACGAGAATAAACCAAAACATCATCCAAATATACTACGACAAATTCATCTAGCTCGTTTATGAACACGTTCTGCATTAAACG
>NW_027154241.1:0-188 GCF_002600585.1 Cystoisospora suis
TTGCAGGTAGGCAACTGGCGCGGACAACAGACGTTATTAGTGGCGGAACTAGCTCAGCCTATGTTACTAGGCTTCGATTTCTTGAAGAATCATGTGAAGTTGTGGGATTTGGAGTTAGGGAGAATTAAAATGAGGGAACGGGCGCAACGAGCAAACGATATCTATCAAGCGGTACAAGTGCAGCCGCC
>NW_027154241.1:665-941 GCF_002600585.1 Cystoisospora suis
AAGCCAAGCGAGCGACTGCGGAGTCAAGGCAACCCGCTAGAGGAGAGTCTAGCAAAGGTTGTAGATAACTATGCGGACCTTTTTCAAGATCTTCCGCCGGGCGGAGTGAAGGAACGCCCAATCAAACATCATATTGCGTTGGTTCCGGGGGAGCTTCCTTCATATCCCAAGCAATGCTACAACCTTTCTGATGAGCATTTGCGGGAACTGAAGAAGCAACTCCGCGAGTTGTTGGAAAAAGGTTTTATCGTGCCGTCTCAATCTCCTATCGCGGCA
>NW_027154242.1:0-456 GCF_002600585.1 Cystoisospora suis
GAAGCGCCCGGGATCGATGCTCAGAGCGACCTGCACGGCCGACCGGGAAACCTAGCGGTCCCCTCGGAGCTAGCGCGGTCCGAATAATAGCCGCTGGCCTAGTCCGAAGCCAGCTGGAAGGCGTAGATCCGAGAAGAAGTTTGACCGGCCCGAGTTATCCAAACTGCAAGTCGGTTAGAGGCAGGAAAGGCCCCAAGGGAGTCACGGAGGGCTGCTAGAGCAGCCTAACTACCGGGAAGTACCAAGAGGGAGTTAGACCCGGATTACCCCGGACACGACACATGTGCCCAGATTGGCAAGAAGAGGGAATTGCGAGAAGGAAGGGGTTTCAGCCGAAGCATCGAGTACGGCTAGTGAGAACAACCCCGAGGAGGCCTGCAGAGACGGAGAGAGGCGCGTCAGGCGTTAGGACCGCCTGGGACATTGAGATCGCACGTCGTGGCGAGGCTGTCCAAG
>NW_027154243.1:0-276 GCF_002600585.1 Cystoisospora suis
ACAGATAAGGATCCCCCGGGCCATACTAGTACTGGATGCATCTGCAGGATATCGCGGCCGCCATCTGCCCTACGTTTGAGGGTTATAAGCTGGGTAGTATTACTCCTACTAACGGGCTGCATACCTCCATCTTCTAGCAGGTGTGGTCAGCTTCTCAGTGTAATCGGAAGGGACCTGTGAAAAAAAGGTTCAAAAGCACTGATGGGCAAGTGTTCTCCAGACGGTCTTAGAACGGACATTAGCGGTTTTGACAGATAAGGATCCCCCGGGCCATAC
>NW_027154244.1:0-382 GCF_002600585.1 Cystoisospora suis
GTCAGCAAACGTTAGTACAAGCACCCGGAGGCGATAGAACGGCAGGGACCCGCAGGCGGAAGCTCGGGTCCTGAAAACCAGAACACGTAACCACCATCACGCGGCGGTGCAGGACCACCAGACACCCTGTACAGCGAGTTATGGACTTCAGGACCTCCGCATACGCGGAACAAACCAGGAGAGCCCTACAGGAGGTGCATATGGGCTCGGCAAACGCCCGGAGAGGGCAGGAGCCGACCACGTAAAGCAGCAGGGCGCGCCAGGCGACACGCCGGCAGGCCAGAGGAGAAGCCCAGCGGCAATAAGGAGCATCTAGGCCTTCTAGGGAAGGCTAACAAGCTCTACGCGACCTCAAGGACTCCAGTATGAAAGCTAGCAAGCC
>NW_027154245.1:0-413 GCF_002600585.1 Cystoisospora suis
GCTTTTCTGCGTGCGGCGCCCGTTGTCTTGTGGCGGCCGGTGCATGCAGCTTCTAAGGCGGGAGGTTTTCCCGCGTGAATTTCCTTGGCCTAGTTTGGCCTTTCCAGGTCTCCTAAGGTTATACTAGCTGTGTTGGCTGCTTTCTCTGTTGATTAGGCTCCCCTAGGAGCCCTAGTACTGCCTATCTAGAATCCACGGACCGTAGTTTCCCCCTCCCGGTCCGTGGGTCAGCTTAGCTGTCCGTCTATTAGACTGTGGTGTTTGGCCAATGTCTGGCCTTTCTCTTATTTGGTTGTTTTCTTGATTTTTACTGAGTTTCACGGCTCTGGATCGATTTTTCTATCTTTATTAACTTCATTAGGCTCCTCTAGGAGCCCTACTAATCCAATGTGTACGCTATGTGGTTGCCATGC
>NW_027154246.1:0-172 GCF_002600585.1 Cystoisospora suis
ATTGTAAAATCCTGACACCCGCATACACGCCGCCGGCGCGCCCCCGAAGTCAGGAAGGCCGGAAAGCGCTTGAAACGGCCAGGCACGGCTGCCTTAGGACGCTGGGTAGATGGGGGGGACTACGAGGAGTGCGTCGGTCCAGGCAGTTAGTGCAGGGAGCTCCTGGACGGGA
>NW_027154246.1:642-871 GCF_002600585.1 Cystoisospora suis
TGTGTACGCTATGTGGTTGCCATGCTGCTTAGCGTGGCCGCGTGGGTGAGTCGGGGAGTTCGGTCGTTGCGAACTTCCAGAAAAAGGTGTTGCCGCTCCAATGCGGGGTTATAATAACTCCTATAATCGTAAAAGATGCCTAACGCACTTCGAATTATCGCCCTACGTGGCCTGGCCGCTGAGATCGGCCAAATTCGTGCTCCGCTATACGCGAGTTGCGGGGTAAACG
>NW_027154247.1:0-232 GCF_002600585.1 Cystoisospora suis
CCATGCTGCTTAGCGTGGCCGCGTGGGTGAGTCGGGGAGTTCGGTCGTTGCGAGCTTCTAGAAAAAGGTGTTGCCGCTCCAATGCGGGGTTATAATAACTCCTATAATCGTCAAAGGTGCCTAACGCACTTCGAACTATCGCCCAACGTGGCCTGGCCGCTGAGATCGGCTAAATTCGTGATCCCCTATGCGCGAGTTGCGGGGTAAACGACACCTGCGCCGGTCCGCTACC
>NW_027154248.1:0-340 GCF_002600585.1 Cystoisospora suis
GAAGCTAAGAAGAGGAGCGATCGACGAAGGGGAGTCTTGATAGAACTCCCGGTGCGGAGAGCGACTTTTCGTCATCCAAGTTTGAACTCCAATTTTATTACATCTGGTGCCGTGACCCGGGAACATTCTTTTCTTTTTGCTATCGCCCTGTGTGGGACGCAAGGTCGTAGCGGAGAGTATCGTATTCGCATGGATGCAGCCGCGGACAGGACTGCTGAACCACCCCTACAATTCTCGCTGACAAGCAGCGACAACTCGTGGACTACAGCGGACATGGACCGCCCGATTAAGAAGGAGCCGGAGAGCTCCAGCAGGAACAACGCCATTGCAGGCTTGCAGG
>NW_027154249.1:0-26203 GCF_002600585.1 Cystoisospora suis
GAAAGAAAGAAAGAAAGATGCTCAACAAAGAAGGCTCTGATAAAGAAAGAGTTTTACGTTGAAGAAGCAAGTGACTGCATGCATCGGAATGCCACAGAGGATAGAGAGGTCTCTGAGAAAGTCAAGAGAAAGAAGGAGAACAGGAAGAGACAGAAAGAAGTATGGAATGAAGAGGATAGGCACAATAAGAATGAAAGAGAAGAGACGAAAAGAAGAAGAGGAAGGGTTCGAAGCATTTGTTTGACTTTAGAGACATCAAGAAATCTCGAGGTGTTAGTTTGATAGAGGCATGCAAGAGAGGAGCTGAAGAAGGAATACAAGGCGCTGTCCCGGTCAAGAAGGAGGAGATGATATATCAACCTGCTTTCAAGTAGCATGCGTCTATAGAGTCACTTGCCTATATATATATATATATATACGGAGACATATGTAGCTCTCGATACTTTTGCAAGGATAACTACCTACGCACATACAGATATGTGACTTCATACATCTACTTCTATCTATCTGAATCTATAGCTACATATTCGCACGTGTGTACACGCACCTGAAGATATACGCGCAGGATATACACATAGAGACATACCGCAATGAAAGGAGAAGAAGGTATGGCCGAAGAGAAGACAAGCAGAAAGAAGCAGATCGCCAAGCAAACAAAGAAAATCACAGAAAAGAAGAAGAAGACGGTGGATACGACAAAGGAGGAGGAGAAGAAGAAGAAGATGAACTTACTACTTTCAGGATGATAGATATTGCATTTGATAGCTATCTGCTTAGCTGTCTCGAGGTTATCTCCCGTGACCATTCGAACTTTTATACCAGCCTTCTGACAGGCTCGGACGGCTGCTGGCACTTCATCTCTCAGCGGATCACTTCGAAGAAAAGAGAAGAACAGAAAAGAAGAAGAAATGACCTCTCTATGATTGCATGCACGCGGGCTCGCGCTGAATAGAGACGATGGAGAAAGACAGGGGAAGGACGTGAAGAAGAAAGAAGAAGAAAAGGAAGAGACAAACCGAGAAAGCATTATCGAGATTTCTCTATCGAGGAAGGAGCATGCTTTAAGAAAGAAAAGAAGAAGTAAAACAAGAAGGAGAAGAAGAAAAAAGAGTCAAAGGCAGATGAAAAGCAAAGGAAAGACATAGGGCTTGCCTTCTCTCTCCTTTAGACGTATGCACTTCCCAAGAGCACAATCATACCACACATGTATAGACACTTGATATACATATATATATAGATCTCGATTTCTGTATGTGTCTAGTCTTCCATCCCGTATCTTTCTCTAGCTCTGTTGTGCTCTCCTTGCAGAAAAAAGACTGTATCTGTAGAAGGCTCTCTACCTAGGACGAAGGGAGCTGCAGGATAGATTTGAAACAAATTACACTTTCTTTGCCGAAACACTCATCCCGGGAGAAACACCGTGAACAATTTGAAACTAAGAGATCCTTCTCTCCCCTCTCTACAGATGAAATGCCCTCAAAGCCACTCCATCCTCCATACACATATGATTCAATTATATACACATATATATATATATATATGCATTGCATGCAGGGTTGGAGTGTGTCGAGCACCTCATATCATCGTGAAGACACATGGAGTGAAGAGGACGAGAGATAGAAAGAGAGAGAGAGAGAGGAGAGAGGAGGGGTGTTACCGAATGCCAACAATAGCAAGACATGTGAGTCCCTCCTCCATCTTCTTGAAAGGCTTGAAGTCTGTAGAGGGTTCAAGCCATGACTTATCATCCTGTGTTGTATGGATGTCTTTATACGCCAGACAGATCGTTCTTAACGCTTCTCCAGCCATCCTTTGTATCACTGTTCTCTCAATCTCTCTTGCTCTCTCTGGATCTAAGGGTACGACATAAGATCTCCTCTGCGGAAATCTCTCTCCTCCTTGTTCTCCCTCTTCTTCATCTTCCTCCTCATTCATAGGAATCGAGACAATGGTATGTGTACAGAGCTTCAAAACGGTCTCTGCAGCTCCTTTCACAAGGACTCTATGAGTGATCATCGGACTTCCAGGTGTTGTCGCCAGAGGGGGAGAAGAAGCTTGAGGCGGGGGAGGAGGAGAAGAAGAGGAGGGATTTCTGTGAGGTGGAGAAGAGAAAGAAGAAGGAGAGAAAGACGAAGAAGAAGAAGAACCATCGCGAGAGTGTGGAGGGGGGTGATGAGCGCCTCCTGCCTCTGCGGCATATCCGTCTTCTTCCCAGGCATTGATGACCGTCGTCATGATCTTTCGATCGCTCGTAAAAGGCTCTCTGTGAATGATCTAATACACGGAAACAAGAAAGAGAAAAAGAGCTCTTAGATACAGAGAAACCATGAAAAAGACACGATCAATTGCTCCCCAACTGCGTCCATATGGCAAGACGCAAAGCTACCTGCATATAGACATAGATATATACACATGCTGGGGGTATGTATATATGGATATGTATGTATATGTGTATTTGGCATGCATCAAGACGTATGTTTGACATGACTGGCAGTTCCAGAGATCTGCGTGTTTGAAAGTGTGGGTCTAGGTATCTTCTCTATACCCCCTTCTCATACTTTGGAAAGAAGCCCTGCATATAGAGATACGTGAAGGTCAACACATGAATATATATGTATGAGAATGCGAATCTACAACGCGTTAAAAAGGTACACAGATCTACAAGTGAGAAGAAAAGAGGGGGTGAGTTGTGGCCTGTCCCTTTCCAAATACACACAGGTTCTCCGGAGAGACATGCAATCGAATCTTGTTGAAGATACTCATATACAAGACTTCATGGAAAGTATACGAAAGGAAACCTTGAACGATAGAGGAGACCTTTATCTACACCTCTTTCCATGATCATGTCTATTATCTTCCTTCCTCTACAACATATGACGGCAATCATTCCTAGGTTCACAACGTGGGCGATAGCCCCCCATACTCGCCTCCACTCAGTAGCACGGTATCTTATCTAGAAATACACACACATCTACATGTGGGCCTTACATACTTACAGACACATGTGAATCCTGTATACAGGTATATATAGATATATATGTAGAAGCAAAAGGCTGAAATAAAATGTGAAGCCGTCCGGTCCACATAAAATGTCTGTATGGAAATAGATGTATATACATGTACACAGTATATATGTCTATATACGTAGACCTCATAGATATCTATCTATATGTCTATACTGTCTACGTGCTTGTAGGTTTCCCGCGCAGAGAGATCACCCTTCGCGAAGATTATCCCTAGTTCATATTTCTCCTGCCTGCCTTCTTTCCTTCTTCTTCTTTGAGACACCCTCCAAGCAATCTCCCTCTTGATACATTTCTCCCGAGAGAATTACACATCATTTACATCTGAATCGATTTGTCTATCTATCTTTGTATGCTTGCATGTATCTTCCCTTAGGATAAGGAGTTTGACTCCTTCTAGCGACTTACATCTGTTTCTTCAAGGAGCTTTTCATTTCTGATCCGTTGATAGTCATAGCCCATGTCTCCAGCGAATTCGAGAAGAGCACATTCAGTAGGAGATCCAACCTGCTTGACTGTCTCCTTCTTTGTCTGCGGGGCGTGTCCATGGCCGCTTGCCATGGAGATGAGACGGCTCCGAGTACGAGGAGAGGAGCAGTCCCCTAGTGTGTCTATCTCCTGTCTCTCCAACACACTTGTACTGTTCAATGCTATATTCTCCATCAAGATCTGTAAACCAAGAAAGAAAGAAAGAAAGGCACAAGAAAGAAAGAAAGAAAGGCACAAGAAAGAAAGAAAGAAAGAAACAAAGAAAGAAGGAAAGAAAGAGACGAGAAAGAGATACGAAAGAACGACACTAGAGAACAAAAAAGAGATGAGAGAGAAAGATTTGAGAGAAGAGAGAAGAGGCAATGATTTAGATATCAAGAAGAAATGAGGTACAGGAGAAAGTTGAAAGAGCTGGTAGACGCCTGTCTTGTTTGAGGTGCATGCATATGCTTTAACAGCGCTCGAGAGATATACGAAGTGGACCTTTATAAGCGACGATAGTCCAGTCTTGGCTTTCGTCTATAGGAGGGAATGGCCCTACTTCATTCATTTAACCACAGAAGAAGACGACTGCATACTTCTCTTCACGAGAGGAGAGTCCACAAGAGGGGAAAGAATGAATCTTCAGGAATCCATTCATTCGATAACTATATATATCTCCTTACAGATATGTATTCACGAGATCTAGATGGTCAGCACGAGAACTCATGACAAAGACAAAAGGTGCGGAGCCAATAGAACTTTCAAATATCATATATGTAACTCCCTGTACCGTTACTGTATGAATGTGGGGTGTATGTACACCTGAAGATCATGGTGTTGATTTTCTGCATGTACCTGGAAGTACTTCCTTGGGAACTTCGTTCCATATTCTGGATGAAGATTTTGCCATACAACATTTCTTCCTTTGCACATCATTTTGTCGTCTCCCCCTATCAACGTGACTCCTTTTGCTCCTCCTGCTCCTTCTCCACTTCCTTCAAGTGCATGTTCATGTTGGTCTTTCCTGTCTCCAATCTCTCTTTCTTCTTTTTCTTGGCCTCTTCTTTCTTCATTCTCTAGATGAAAATTCTTCGGGAGGCTTCTATTGATACTATTAGGACTGCTAGACGGACTACCACCTCCTTTCTGACTGCTTTTTCCCGTGAGAAGGAAAAGTCGCTTTGAAGGCGACGGCGTCTGTGCAAAAGACGTAGGGGGTTTCTGTATGGACGAGGGGGGAGATAGATATCCCCGGTTGTCTCTTACTTCTCCTTCGTTTCTTTCTCTGTCTCTTCTTTTTTCCGATTTTTGAAGAAGAGCCGTAGATCTCCAGGCCCACCATAGATCGTCATCTCTATTGGCGAAATCTTTGCCGTTCCATACAACTTCTACGCTCATCATATTCTTTGTTAAAGTCCCTGTTTTATCGCTGCAGATTTCATTCGCATTCCCCATCGTTTCGCATGCAGCTAAGCGCCTAACATAGTTTTGATCTTTAAGCATTCTCCCTATAGAATAAGCTAGAGAGATCGTCACAGCTAACGGTAAGCCCTCAGGCACCGCGACAACTACAATCGTTATCGCTGTAACGAGAAAGTTAACATGCTCGCGTCCTATACCTGCTGCTGACGGGCGTTCTTTCTCGGGAGTGAGAGAGTATAGAATCCAAAATCTGCATGCATGCATGCAGAGGAAGAGAGAGAAGAAAACGACGAAGAAGAAAGGAATAGACAGGAAGGTGAAAGAAGATGAAAAGGTTGAAGGGAGATAGGAAAAAGAAGAAGAGGCAGAAGAGGCAGAAAAGAAACAAATGAGAAGAAAATGAAATAGAGCTGGGAAAGTGAGGGGGGAAAGAAGGAGAGAGAGAGAAAGAAAAAGGATGATAAGAAACCACGACAGGATAGAAAATCGTTACGGACCATTTGTATGTATATACATATGTATATGTGTATATATATGTGTATATATACGGATGACTAGGTCGATGCATGAATAGGATGTGTATCCCCGGGGCGGCAAACCTAGTCAAGGGTGGCTGGCTGGGGAGAGGAAGAGGATGTGTATGTTATGCAGTATCCCAGTAGACACACTCTTGATATAGCATTTGTCTACAGCTAGGGTGTCTAGGAAGGCAAATGCTTAGTGATGTATGAGAAAGAAGACAGATTCTGTGTATCTTTTCTAGAAGAAAACAAGACTGACTTCTTTCACGTGGCCTTTCAACCTGATCTCGTCTATCCATGTATAGCCACGTACAAGTATATAATCCTATCTCCACCGAAGTTTACAGACCTACGCATTGAAGAGATACATACATATTTCTATAAGAGACAGACCGTAGATGTTGATGGGAGTAGAGAGCGCCTCAGACATAGGGCGAGTTCAGCTGCTGTCGTTGTTTCGCAAGGAGCTCTCGCATGCATTGACTGTCCCTTTAGGAACCATACGATACTTTAACTAAGCGGGAAGGCTGAATATAAGAAGAAGAAGAAGGGCTTTATTCGCGTTGCTCTATTGCAGCCATCGTACGTGGTGTTAGAAAGAGAAAAAATGAGAAGGAAAAAAGGACAGGCAAACGAACGAGATAAACTCTCGCCCATAATAAGCCGCAGCGTGTCTTCAGTAGATATATGATAACACCGTTTCTTCTAGCTATCTTTGAAAGATTTGTTTATCTTCAATCGATCCATCAATTTGACTATAGATCTATCTATCTAGCTAGCAATATATATATATATACCTATACAGGAATACCTGTCTCCCTTTGGACTCCCTATCTATCTAGCTATCTACATTTATACATAAGTACATGCCAACAAGCCATGTGCCTCTCTTCACCCCTTGCTTCTGCTCTTATGATGAGTCAAACAAACAGCTACCCCCATACTTCTCTCTCACTCCTTTTTCTATACAGACCTTTCTGCCTTTCTTTCTTTCTTTCTGTTTCTCTTCTTCATTTGCAGGCTTACTGAACGAAGAGAACCAGAAGAGTTAAGCAGGCAGCAAGGAAACCGATCCGTCCTATATCCCTCGCTAAAGCATTCAGTTTATCTACACGAAAAAAAGAACAAGAAGAAGGAAAGAAAGCTATCACCCCCACCTCTTGTTTCTATTCTTTAAAAGAGAAGGAAATTCATAGCTGAGGAGTCGCCAGTCTAACCTCCGTCAGTCTTCTCTAGTTGCTGCTTGTCTTGTTGCTCTTTCTAGGGAAGCATCTAGTCTCCGAAATAGTAATAAGAATAGCCCTGCAGGTGCTACCAAGAAGAAATGTCTCTCGGGTGTATGAAAAGGGTAGACTCCTTCACTCCGCCTATCTATAGCTGAGGTGACGGCTAAGCGATCTGGTAGGGAGATAACCTCCTTCTACTCCCTCCCATACAGAAAAAGAGAAACAGCTTACAACGAGAATGCATACATACACACAGAGAGACAGGCATGAAAGCGTAGACATACAGAGATATGTAGTCATAAATACATACACCTTCGTACACATGTCCCTTTAAATACATACATATCTATTCTCCATAAAGACTAGAGAAGGAAGAAGTCTCCCTTCTTCGAGTGTCTCTATATCCTTCGTCCATCTCTGTGTACATGGAGGAGTCTTAAAGAAGAAGAAAAAGAAGAAATGGAGACGTCAAAGGGAGGAGCAAAGAGAAATGTATCAATCGCCTATGTCTCTCTTTATCTCTCTCTCTCTCTGTTAGTGTATTTTCTCCATGAGAGAAGGCTTACTTTGTAGAGGTGTAGGCTGCGCATCGAAGGCAGTGAGTTGCTGATACATTTCTCCCTGCTGTGAATGAATGCCTACCCCTACCACGACCGCCCGTCCGCTCCCTCCTATGATAGCCGTGCCAGCTAGGAGCACAGGAGAAGGGATCAAATGGTGATCTATAGCAGGTAGTTGAGAACTGTCATCCGTTCCTTTGCTAAGAATACGTTTGCCTTTCGACGAGCCGTCGCCTTCTCTACTGTCGTCTCTTTTTGCATTTAGTCCTTCACTTGAAGTCCCTGCTTGTTGGATAGCCGACGTCTTGTCGGGTGCATGCAGTCTCTGGTGTTCTTTCGTCTTCTTCTCCCTTTCCTCTTTCTCTTGATGGTCTTTGAGATCTTGGATGAGAAAGGAGGGTAAGGGCTCTGTATGTACACGATGGCTCCTTCTTCCTCCTAGACGTTCATCGTCCTCATGTCTGTTATCTCCTTGTTCTCCTTCTTCGACAATCGGAGAAGGGACCTTTTTCTGAAAGAAATTTTGAAACGAAGAAGAAAGCCTACGTTTCTCCCCACCTCCAAGAGTCAAAGAAGAAGCCGAAGAGGGCTTCTTCACAGTCCCAAGGGGATCTGAAGGTCTCGATCTCTTGGACTCTCCCCCTTCTTCTTTCCCTCCTTCTTCTTCTTCTTCTCCACGTTGTTTTCGCTCTTTCCGAAGTTGCAACACGTCTTGCCAACACTCAGAGAAAGGCGCTTTACTAATGGGCTCAGATTCCCCTGTTAAAGCTGACTCGTCAGCCCGAATATCCGTCCCCGCTACAAGAATTCCATCGGCAGGCACCTCGTCACCTGCTTCAAGTCTTATGACATCTCCGACCATTAACGTCGTGACGAACGTCTGATGCTCTTGACCTCCACGAATCACACGGCACAGCTTCTTATCTGGAAAGAAAGGACGGAGAAGAAAGCCAAAGGGAAAAGAGGAGAAGACATCCGGAAAAGAAGAAGAAGAAGAAAAGGAGGGGGGATAGAGTTCAGAAGGAGAGGGAGCAGTGAAGGAAGGTTACGAGTGAAAAAGCAACACCAAGGGAAAGAAGAAAAGAAAAAAACCGCATGCAACGTCTGTACATGCTTTAGAGTTACACATACATATATATATATATATATGTATAGATAGATGTATGTACGTAGATGTAGCTACATATATGACGGGAGTTGGGAACTTGGAAGAAGGAGTGAGTTATCTAATCTTGTCTATCGTGTCGCTTCTTACCTACATGGTCATCCATACCCCATATAGAGAAGGTTGTCTACAAGGATTCTGCTTGGATTGCGTACCAGTTTAGAGATAGACTAGCCTCCGTCTATGCAGGATAAAAGGAAAAGAGATACGAAGGAGAATATGCCTTAAGACGAACGTGCAAACTAAGGAAGAGGAATAAGAGAGAGAAGAGAAAAGATGTATAGAGAAGACGTTCCGACGTAAAGGCTGAGTCCGAGGAAGAAAAGAGAGAGAAGAGAGAAGCCAAGATGTATAAAGGAGATGTTTACTTATTGTTTAGACTGACCTTTAACTCTTCCGAGCTTTCGGAATTGCTTTTCTTTGACCCAATCATTGGTAGCTGTGACAGCTATAACTACAAGAACTGCCACCCATATAGCAAATCCTTCGATCCACTCCACCTCAGGTTGATCTCCGAGCTGTAGCGAGGTGTATGTACACCCGAAAGCATCACCGTCACCATACCACAGCACCACACACAAAGAGAAACAGAATAGATGAATGAACGAAGGAAGGAAAGACTACCTTTCCTCGAGCAGACGTATAAGTATACAACACGCTCTTCTTTCTCTCTACACGTACTGGAGAATAGGAGAGAAGAGACAGGAGGTCGGTGTAGATCGATCTCGAAGTGTTTGACAACGCGATGGTTCTACCGTGAGAGATTTACGAAACAAAGAGAAGTGAAGTGTTAACTCTCTTCTGTAGAGAAAAAATAAGTGCTTTCTACGCTCACGTACAGATTACAGAAGAAACGCCTTGTCGGAGAGTCACGGGGAGAAGGAAAGGAGAAAAGAGGAAGAAGAAACACGTTAATAGAAATAGAGTGAGATGGAGGGTCAAAAAAGATGTGATGGAGGTAGGTTAGCTACGTATAGCGACCTCGGGTGTATGTACAAGAAAAGCAGCAGAGGAACTGCAGTGTCTTCCACGTATACCTACATACATAGAGAGAGAGATGAATGGAGATAGATGATAGAGATGGAGAGAGATAGATGTACATAGATTGAAAGATAAACTTTCTACGACCAGAGCAAGAAAAAAGAACAGATGAAGCGTTCATGATACTGTCACAGAAGGGAAGCATGTTGCGGTGACTAGCTATCTCTATGTACAGCTATACCTATGTATGGAGATGAGAGAGAGTAGATACACCGATGTATATGAAGATCTAGATAGATAGACAGATAGATAGATAGATATGTGACTTATCAGTGTATGTTGCTTGTCCTTACAGTGACGCCGAGAACCATAGAGATGAGGCCGCATAACGTGAGAATTCTTAGAGTAAAGTCAGACGCTGCATCCCAGCAAAGCCTCCAAAAGGCTGAGAGAAGAGAAACGAAGAAAGAAAGAGAAAGAGCGAATGAAAGAAGAAGAAAGACAGATAGAAAGAAGAGAACACATGAGGTGCAATTAGACTACGTAGATACATGAAGACGTAGAAACACAAAGGTCAGGAGGGAGCTAGGTTGCTGTATTTGTGTAAGAGAAGGCAAGGAGAGAACCATGACGGCAGGCGAGGAAAGATCCTTCTTCTTCTGCTTCGTGTCTGGGAGAAGCTTGATCGAATTGAAGAAGAATCTGACCGGTAAGCGTCGTAGTGGAGTTAAGCATAGAAAGTGGGTTACCCGTCCCGACGGAGAAAAGGTGAAATGTACAGAAGCTGATTGATCTATGGAAAGAGAGGAAACGCATGCGGAGCATGAAAGAGGGTTAAGAAAGAAGAAGAGAATGAGGAGAGAGAGGGCTGTAATAGAAAAGATCTGCTTGATTGTTCTCCCTCTCCCTGCATATGGATGGTGCCTTCCTTCATCAAAGCTGAATTTTCTCTTGTCCTTGCTTTCTCTCGTCCTTTCTTTTCATGGGAATGATAACTTCTTCTTTTCTGTTTGGCAAGACATGGCCCGTAAGCGCTTCAAAAGAGGAGGAAGACGAAGGAGAAGAAGAAGAGAGTTAGTGAAGGACGGGGTAAACTTGAAGTGGGGGATCTCGGGTCGACAGGCTTTCATGTTCGATAAAAAGTAGAATAGAATAGGAGAGGAGGAGGAGAAGAAGGTCACATCTGTTGGTGAGGTGTAGGGAATTCTTCACTGTTTAAGTAAAGAAAGAAAACTTCTGCGTACTCGACAGGAGTACTTCGGTGGCTGCCCCGTAAAAAGAAAAAGAAGAGACGCCACTTAACAGATTCTCACAACTCTTTGTGTGAGTTCTTTTCCCTCTATCTCTTTGGAGATGTGCAGATATCGTGTGTAAAGGATAGAGAAAGATTATGACCGCGAGTAGTTTGAAAGAAAGAAAGAAAGAGAGAAAGAAGGGGAGATAGACCGTTCTGTCTGTAGCTGCACGTAAAGACGAGAAGAACGTCTTAGTCAAACACGCAGAAAGGGATCCAGTCTGTTTTCATTCTTGACGTATTTTGGGACCTTCTTTGGGTACGTCCTTGTTTGTGAAGAATCGTCTTATGATTTCTATCACTTGAAGGTTATTCTTCTCTTTTCTTTCTTTTTCAGAGTTCATTCTTGAGTTTACATCCAGTTTCATTGTTAAGGTATCTACCTATCTATAGACACTTCAACCGGTGTATTCACCGGATATGTCTCTAAACACACCTACGATGCGGGAGAGAAAGATGGAGCGACTCTTCTCTTTCCTTCTCCTCGTCCTTAGAAAGCTCAAGAAGAAGAGGAGATGGAAGCACGAAAGAGAAAGAAAGTCATGTCTACAAAGCAGGGATTGGAGGTAGGTGGCGTCGTATGGTCGGAAAGGAAGCAGTTTAGGAAAGTGTTGAAGAAAGAATACATGGATGATGGATGTCCATGTACCTGTATCCTTTTGTGTGTACGTACGAGTTGTGTTTTCTTTCTCGGTGAGATTTTCTATCTCTCGTTAGTGAGGGTGTGCTCTTGAAGAGAGATAGATGGAGAAAGAAAGATATTTTATTCTTCATCTTCACCATCTTCCTCATCAGCATCCATAAAAGGCGCGTCGAATTAAGAGTACCATTCCGGCGTGATTCCTTTCTTCTCTTCGTTTGAATAGAAAAGAAGAGAGGGGAAGTACAAGAGGTAGCAACTCCTTTCGGTCGTCAAAACATTCTCCAGGTGAGACTGACTAACTGATTGAAGGAAAGAGGTGTGTGAATTGCTGTTCTTCTTCTTCTTCATGTTCTTACACACAGGTTCCTTGTTTCATTCACTCTTCATCCCTATTGATCACCTTCGTAAGCATCATACACCTCACGACCTTCGTGTCGAAAGATTTGCTAAATCTGAAGTAGAATGAAGACAAGATCTTTCTTGGCCATTAGCAGAAGTAGAGACAAGAGTGACTTTTTTGATGACTTCTTCGTCGATTTTAGAGAAGCAGGTGAGAGAAAGGACTGCCCCAAACCGCTGGAGAAACAACTGGGAGAAACCAAAACAGCTGCGAAGAGCACCTGTCATTCAGTCATGCCTGGGGGGAAGAGAAAAGTCTTCTTCTCTGATCAAAAGTCTTTTCAAGAGTAGAAGTGTCATACACTTGATGCAACACCATCAAGATCGGGCTTTCGGTTTGAGCTAGATTGATTTCTCCGACCTTTCGGGTTGGTCGTGGAGGAAGAAGAAGACGCCACGTGAGCTTGCGCTTTCCTCTCGTTCTTCCCGCACTTTCGCCAGGGGTATTCACCTGTCCCCCAAATGAACTTTTCTTCGTTTGTTCTTGTGAAAAAAAAATCCGTCTTTCTTCCTTTTTTCCTCTTCCTTCATTCGGATGAAGGGCTGGGATGCATGGAGTGAGTGGCGGGGGTGTCGCTTCCGGATGACCATGACACGTATCGAGAGGGGGGGGATAGGCATTGATCACGGTACCCAGTCGCAAAGATCAAGTACATAGAAAGAAACGAAGAAATGAGAGCTTATCAATAGAGTAGCCAGGGTGAGAAGAACTTCGACGTCTAGATGCTATGATTCGACTGGATGGACGATCAAGGAAGACTGTACACACAGGAAGTGGTGGCTTCATGAATATTTATGGCAGATAACAAGTATAGGAAGTGACTGAGCTTTTTCCGTGTCAAAAAGAAACGAGGAGACGATCTGATATAGATCTGCTTTTCTTCAAGAAGAGCTTACGGGTTGGCTTTCGCTGAGGGAGAACATTGACCCCGAATACACGTCTGCGCTTCATTAGGAGATCCTGTACCTCGTCCAATTCAGGAGCTCCTCCTCCTCGAGGCGACGACGGTTTGAGAGCATCAGAACGAGGAGATCCAATGCCCTGTTTCTTCAGAAGATCTTCTGAGATATCCAAACCATGCTGGAAATGTGTGACGAGCCCAGTCTCAAGAGCTTCTGCCCCTCCGTATGATTGAAGTAATGTGATTTCTTCATATTGAGTCCGCGTTATATAACTACGGACGAGAGCTGAAAAGAGAATCACCACAGGTATTATAGGAACAAAGAAATGCCTGTTTCTTCTTTCACTAAAGTACGTAGGGGAACATGTCTGTATTGGGTCAGTAGCAAGCCTGTAAGTACTGCTGACACTGTAAGTATGTCACTCATTGAAACCGAGACGTGATCGTCGGGATTATTCCGACTGTCCTCGAAAGCGGCAGCTCTTCTTGTCGTAACACGACGGACCCTTGAAAGTCCAACTCCTTTACACATAAACAGTATCGAAACTTGTCTTCTTCAGCAACACCTGAAAAGCATCAAGGAAAGCTGTGTACACGGTCACACTGCCAATACATGGCATGAAGAGCTTACAGTAGAGTGACTGAGGAGTGAAGTCAAAGGGTTTTGTAGGTGACTCCCGATGGGGCAAAGAGTTTCGCAAGTCAACTGACACATGAGAAACTCTCCGGGCTTTGTCACTGTCGCCGCCCGAGTTTCCAGTCCGGTCTTGGAGCTCAATCTCAGAACCGCCCGATGTCCTAGTGCCCAAGTTCTGCATTTGCTTAGTGTCCGATGAACACTCCGGCCGGGATAAATAATCTGTCACTGGACGACTGTTTGGCGCTGACTTCTCCCCGTCAGAGCCACCCGTAGCCCCAACAGGAAGGTTCCCTTCTCCTGAAGGCGTCGAACTGCTTGGTAACTCTGTCGGGTGCCATTGCGATCCGCTCCCCTCTCTGGCTTCTTCGCTCACAGAAAGAGCTTGACTATCTGTTTCAGGAGCAGGCGAGGGAACTATCTTGTCCGCCGCATGCGAGGGTTTGAAGTCCTCGGAATCTTCCTGCGAAGACGGTGGCCGGACTGCGCCCCCGGTGGCCCTCCTCACTGCGGCAAGAACTCGAGGAAAACTGCTGTCAGCCACTGCTTTATGACCGGCTTTTTCCGCCCCTCTATCCGGCGCTGGCCCGGCTTCAGAAGGGTCATCCTTCTGACCGCCGCCGAGGTCACCGCGTTCCATGGGGCTGCAGCACCAAAGGCGTCGAAGGAAGCTACAGAGTGCATAGACGGGACCTCAGTTCATCGTGTCACTCCCGAGAACAACCGAGCGTGGAGAGCCGCGGGGGCGACGACGACTTCACCACGGGCACAGCTCAACCTCCGCCTGGGTGACGGAAGTCGGAAAAGTGGCAGCGGGCAACACTCTGCCACTAGTGCCAGCCTTGGCTACGTACCGAAGCGTCCTGACCTCCAAAGTGTCCAGGCTTCAGCCCTGGCAAATTACGCCTGCGAAGCGAAAAGATAGCCTGGACCGAGGGAAGGTCTGTCGGGCCCGAGTGATAGATGAATTGCTCCGCTCTGTACCTGGTGGCTTCCGGAGCCGTCTCGTCGCCACAACGAGGAAAGAATGTATGGCCGGCGTCACGTGAGTGAAGCTCTACGGAAGAGGGGCACTATCATCAGACAAGTGATCTCACTGCCTAGGCACCGTTATGGCTCTCCACAAGGAGCCACACTTGGGCAAGAACCCTATCGAAGACTATCTGATCGGCTTTTTAGCGTAAAATCACGAGACCGCGTGTATTATGCACATGCAGGCATCGGGACGGGCCTGCTGTTTTTGCCAGCCCCTTTCAGCCATCTGCCGCTAGGATGGTGCTCGACCTCCTCGCGAAGACAGGTTCTTTTTTTGGTTGGCTTCCAGGCTGCTTGTGCGGCTCACCCCTTGAACCGATTGGCGGAATAGCTGGCAGGTGTGGCAGTCAAGCTTTGTACAGCTGATCAGCATCTCTTGAAGGCCAGCTCGGGTTGGCTGCCATGCAGCCCACACTGTCTGGCAGTTTCAGCAGGTTCATCCGCACTGTACAACCGCGAATGAAGCCTTGGAATCCCCGGAGACTTTCGCTTCCCCGGCGTTCCTGATCAGAGCTATTCTAACAACCAGGGCACGGCGATGCTTACTGAAAACTGGACCTTATACAATTCTTTATGTGCATAGATATGGTATCTGGTCGTAGCTGCACTTGACATGACACCCTGGTGTCTAGCCAGATGCATGGAGTCGTGCAGTTCTTGGCGGTAAGCCCGAGCAAAAAGGGTTCCCGGCGCCGGCCCTGGCAGCCGACTAAGCGGTTATAAAGTCACTGGAGGGAAGGCGCCGTAACAATTGGCCCGCGAGTAGCAACTGTCGAGCCACTATATCTTCTCGTGTTCATAATCTACTGATAGCTAGTGCCACAGATGCCGGGGCAGGCGATAGTCCGGCACAAGCTACTGCACTGTTGGTAGAAGAATTACAAGCTATTGCACTTGAGCAAATCACTGAAGCTGCTTTGACGCTTCGGCAAGGTCCTTCAAAAACTGAACGGATTCCTGTTGCTGAAGAGCGCGGACTCATTCCAGGGGGCGATGAATGTCACCGAGTATCGGCTTACGTCGCTTAGGAGTGCTTGGAAGGCTCTTTTTCTGAATGAGAATGCGTCCCTCAGCTTTTTCTGAGCAACAGCTTCGTTCCGCAGAACCGTTGCTAAGGCTGTCTCCTTCTCGTCAGACGGTGGCGATTCATCTGGTAACACACGGAGCTGGCAACTGCCCCCGTTAAAAAGATTATCATTGCCTACCCAAATGAACGTTGATGGTCGGGAAGGGCGGCGAAGTCTGAACGGGGACGAAGCCGCTTCAACTGCTATAGTCATCGCCGGAGGCAAGTGCTTACTGTGTCGCGATCGGGGCCGATTGGTACGGCATCCGAGATTCCCAGCTGTGCCATAGCAGTCTGGCTGGCTGCCAGCAAACTGGCTGCCGTCGCGCACACCAGAAGTAATATGCGTGTCATCTTCATGAACGCCATTTCGCACTGGTTAACCCTCTACAGGGAGAGAGCCGAAAATGCAAAGAGCGTGACCAAATTGTTGAAGCGAGAGTGCTTTGTGACATCCAGCTGTAGGTACACTCGGGCAAGATTCATAGGCTACCAATTCCCGCCACGATCAGAAAAGAAATGCGTCTGCTATTGAGGGGGTCGACAGCGCCGATCGGAAGTACTGACGTCACGATGTACTGCAGAATCTTTTTCGCTGCGCTGCTTGTTCTTGTGGTCAGAGCAGCCGACTGCAAGGAAGTGAGCGTGACCGCACACGGTGAGTTCAGCTGGCGAAACACAACGGGAGAGTCAACGGCTGAACGCGCTCCAACGTAGCGGGAGCCAATCCTGAAAGCCGGTTCATGCAAGCTTCCCTACCTCAGGTGCCAGGGCTCACCAGTGGTATTGTTGGTAAGATTTGCATGCGGCGCTAGAACACGTTCAGCTTCACGCTCTTTCTGGCACGGCAGGTGACCCGTCCCCTGCACCCTTCTCCGTTGTTAACATTCACATGGACATACCGGCCACCGACCCGCTCGGCGAGAAAATCCTCGAACAGGAGAGAGAGGAGATGGCTAACGAGCTGAACGATGTTGCGAAGAACTACAACAGAGGAATGACGGGTAACCAACACAACATTCCATCTCTCAGAAGCCGCTGACGAAAGAGGATGCTCAGACTTTTTCCAGATTGCAGCTTTCCAAGTAAGTATCACCAAGCGTCCCTCACTTCCCCGGTGCCAGTGATGTCCCCCCTCGCAGCGCGAACAGCTAAAGAAGCTGGGAAAACTCGCTCATCTGGATAACACTCTTATAAGACGGGCACTACGCAAGGGAGAATGACGTGGCACGACTGGCTAGGCTGACGAGAAGAGTGCTCCTCAAATGTCGAGACTGACCGCCTGCTGAAACTGTTCAGGAGACTACTTGCGTCGATACTATTCGAAGTGTTCCATATTAATGACGCAGTCGTGAGCTAGCACCACGCGGGTGGCTGAAGGCGCGGATTCTACTTAGGGCCAAGAAGCTCTCAAGCCAAGCGAAACTATAACAGCTGACGCGCATACTTGAGATCAAACTGACCAATGTGTTCCCTGGTACTCGACTTCAGGCACGCGGAGGATCGCGACTAGATGTCGGGTTCTGTCGGCCACGGCAGTTCCCTCTGATGCGGGTTGCTGGGGACAGGCTCAACACCAGCACCTCAGACGCACCCATGAGGCTGAGGGCTACAGACAGGACGGGAGAACTTACCGTCAAGCATAATTCCGAAGCCACTGTCCGTTCCAGTGAAGCGCTTTTACGCATATAACGTTCGGGAAGCCAGGCGAGTCGAACCCGACTGCACGCGTCGGCCGACGCAAGTGTTGTCCCGCTCGTCGATGACGACAGCCAGTTCTCGCGCTAGCGCAATTCAACCCCGCGGAACGACTTCCTTGCCCTACTCGTAGTGTTCGTCCCTTCATAGCATTCTGCGCGAACCTGCGTGCTCTTGCATCGTTAAGAAGAGACAGGAAAGCGTCATTTGCGAAATCGAGTTATTTCTGTTAGCTGAATGTTCAGTAAACCGGCGGGACCTCGGACTGCCTGAATAAGCGATAGCTTGGGGAGCGGTCGCGGGACGGGTGTATGTCTTGAGGAGGCTTGTTATTCTCCTCGACAGGGCAGCGGCTTACAGGTGGCCCCCGCCCGCAGAAGCCACTCTCATCGTGTCAGAAGGTTCACCAACTTGGCGTTTTTGTTGCTTTGTCGAACTCGATAGACAAGGGTGACCGGTTGGGGTGGTCTGCTCCACAACGCAACTCATTTTCCCTGGTGGCCGGGCGGCAGTGCCAACGCACTGGAACGAAGCAAAAGGACAGAAGATGAGTTTTCTTGAAGATTTGCTTGCCGGGCATAAGGTTTGACTCTCGGATTTCAATAGCAGGCAATGGATAAGCCCCTTTACATTTCGCCGACGGAAGCCTTCTTGTGAGCTGACTGCGTCGCTGTCAACTCGCGCACAGCAGCAGGCAAAATCGAAGGCTGTACGGGCCCTTGATTTCCTTCAACAAGTTAGCTGTCTCCGGCGGCTCGGCTACACACTGCCAGGTGAATCATGAACCGGCCGTTTCTCATCTTTCAAGCTGGCGGGCTTCCGTGTGACTCTCCCTTGCCAGCTGCACCTCTTCGTTATTTGCACAGAACAACACGCTAGCGCCGTACACAGCGACTCCCCGGCCCAGTATCAGATTAGGCGCAACGCGTGTTATCGACTCCCGTCAGAATGCCGCTTGCCATGCAACTTCGGCAGCGCAATCCGAACAGTCTGGTGTCTCCCTTCATCCCGTTGGGCGCTGCCCTGGAGGCACGTGTTACTCCGCTAACACCAAACGACAGAAAATCACGACAATCGAGAGTCGTATACGTCCGAGGCCGCGGGAGAGAGAAACTGCGTGTCGTATCAGACCACCCGGAAGAGGAGACCACGGGCTGGCTGCTGGCAAGAACCATCGAGCGCTTTTCGGAGAACGGTAAGGCGGAAGAGATCCTTTTCCGACGCGGCTCGAGTACGATGGTAGCCCGAGTTTCGCTTCCGGCTTCCCACAATGTAGCCCCCTCTTAGGGGAGGTGCAGCTGCCTCGACACTTCGAAGTGGCCAGTCTTTCCAGCTGATCGTGTCTTCATTTGTACTGCGCCGAGGGTGCTGAGGTTCCAGATTCCATCCCGTGCTTACCAAAATTTTGCGACTCTGGTTGTGCGCCGCTTCGCGGTCAGCTGCGGCTTATCTTTTACGGCTCGCTACTTCGTCTGCGTTCCCCGTGCAGTATCCGGTTCTGTTCGCGCATTTCTTGTGCTCTGAAATCAGCAGAGATAGATCCCTTCCAAAGAGAGAAGTCACTGAGTAGTGGGGGTAGGGAGTTCCTGAAGTGAAGGGTCCACAGCCTCTGCACTAAAGCAGTGAGTTTTCCTGTCCGTGCCAATCCACACTTTCTCAGGCCAAGAAGACGAAATCGTGGGTTTGCAGACGGATGCACATGGACCTTTAGGCAGTCGTGATTGGGTAGACGTTTACTTGCAAGATTTACATCGGCCTTTATCCGTTCTTCCGTCCGAAGAGCACCTCCAGTGTATCTACAGCGAAGTGGCCTCGCCTCCTGAATTTCTGTGCGCCGACGGTGCTCGACGCTACGCCGATGAAACATCTACCCCATGCACAAGTCGCCACACGCCGTCGGGACAGAGTTCTGAATCGCAAGGGAAGTGTTCTGCAGTCTCACCATGGATGCGGTTGGGAGAAGGTACAGACGCAAGGAGCACGGGGAGTGGAGACAGACCGTCGCTACGTGGAGGACAATCCCTAAACAGTGGGGGAAGTCGGGCGAGCTCCTTCTCCAGAAAGGCTAGCAGTGACGCAAACACAGCCAGTACGAGCTACGCCTCCTCCTGTCGCCGCGGGGATTCTACTCCTGGTCACCAGACCAAGGACGAGTGGTGCACTGGTTTCAAGAGCCGCTGTTCTTTGCAGAACGAGTCCGATTCTGCCACTTGCCGTCCACCCTATCAGCCTATGCTTGAACAACCCGGAGACACTTTCGACCTCGAAACGAAGCTAGATGTTAAAGAAAGCAATGATCTTCCGGTTGGAAGCTTGCCTCTGCCGCGCTCCAGTCGCTCAACGGAGGTGGAACATCACCCCGAGACGCTGGAAAGACTACCATCAGCAAGGCAGGGGGGAGACGTTCTGTCGTCTTTTGTCGCCAGCAAATGCATGGAGGGGGCGAGACCCCCGGAAATATCTCGGGTAACGGAAAAGCTTCATCTTACTGACAAGGGAGACAGGAGCGTCGCCCCATGCAAGGACATATCGTCAGCTCCAGTCCTCAGTAAAGGTTTCTCCGCCTCTGCAGATATCCGAGACTGTACTGTGAAAGGGATTCGTTCGTCCGCTTCGCCACGGGCAGACCGAATATACTCAGATTCGAAAGGGTTCGGTGCCCTTCCGGAGGGAAGATCCCATCACGCCGTCTTGAGCAATCGTTCTACGTACAGTCATCCGGCGCACCCAGGTGGAGTCTGCGTTTGGGATTTTCGGCAGG
Organism: Cystoisospora suis; assembly: GCF_002600585.1. Taxonomy (NCBI): domain Eukaryota; phylum Apicomplexa; class Conoidasida; order Eucoccidiorida; family Sarcocystidae; genus Cystoisospora; species Cystoisospora suis. The sequence continues at coordinate 19,805 of NW_027154249.1, forward strand.
AAAGAGCCATAGGCAAAGGAGGTTTCAGTATGGTTCACAAGGTCCGAAAAAAGGACACGGGCCGGTTGTATGCGATGAAAATTGTCGCGAAGGAGAAAGTGGCGCAGGATGCCGAGAAAATTCGGAGGGCTCTATCTGAGAGAGATGTGCTGGCGCAGTGCAGTTCTCCTTTCATAGTCAGGTTATTCTGGGCTTTCCAGACCCGCCGACATCTTTTTCTTGTGAATGAGTTTTGTCCGGGAGGTACGCCGGCTTGCAGAAACTGCGTCTGGAGGAGAAGAACCAGTTGGGGGCTCCCTCTAGGGGCATACGTGTGCATGTACGGTTTGCTTTTCTGGAGGTTATTTTTCCCCGTTGTTCGTGGGGGTGACTTTACATGTTCTTTGGACATTCTAGGTAGACGCCCTCTTCTGACGAGCTGCTTCAGCGGGATGACTCAAGGAAAGCTCGAGATGGCTGAATCACAGAGAGGGATCTGACGATAAAAGTACACGGGAACCGGATGGTCACATTTCTGTATTCCTTATCCAGTCAACCGTACTCTTCCTCCATGTTGATCCCGATGTGAAACTGCTTGCCGTCTCTGTAAACCGGTATTTCTCTACATTAGCCAGTGTTATCTGTCCAAGCAGGATGCTTCTATAGGTGGCAGTGGCGATGGCCAGGTGTCTTCTGCCCGGAATCACTGTCTTTGCACTTGATAGCGGTGAGGATACTGCTTGCGCAGGATGACTTGCGCGGTCGTGGCTTTCCAGAAAGTCTTCGTACGAAATTGTTTAGATAATTGAAGGTCGTACAGCCGCAGGCCGGACAACTTCGACGGCCACCTGTCTTCTTTTTTGACATTTGTGTACATATATGCGCATGTACGTGGTACATCTCACTCAGCACGATACTCGTCCCATGTTGTTAACCGTGTAGTATATTTACGTAGCGTGTGGCTTGTATTGGTTCGATATGTGTTTTTCTTTCATGTAGGAGACCTTTTCCGTCTGCTTCGAGATTGCCAGAGGTTTCCAGAGGAGACGTGTCGGTTCGTGTGCGCGGAAGTCTTGCTAGGGCTGCAATACCTTCACTCCCTCGACATTCTTCACAGGGATTTGAAGGCTGAGAATATCTTAGTGGATCTGGAAGGCCATTGCAAACTCGCTGACTTCGGGCTTTCAAAGGTGCTCGTAGGTCCGTGCCCACGACTAATAGTTATGACAAGTTTCCTGTTCCGGGTCAGTGTCAGGACAGGGCTACGCAAGGAAGCAGAACCCGTTTTCTTCAGCATTTACTTAATCACGATCTCCGTGCTTTTTGACGGGTGACAGACAACGAGATGACTCCTACCTCCATTAGGAATCGTCCTCCAGCTCTGAGGCGGCAGTTGTGAACTCTTGGCTTTCCTTCGAGGGCCCCAAGTGTGGGCAACTAGAGCTCTGCATCACATTCGTCTGTGATAAGTGTAGCTCTACTGCTTTCCTGAGTTGACACAGCCGCGCCCGCTGGTTCGCGACAGATCCGATAGTTGTTCCGCAGACGGAATCTTTCTGTTTGGTTAGGACGAGCCAAGTGGCTTGACAGCGGTGCGCCAAAGAGTTTCCATATACCGGCAGTTCAGTCGTTCGGATTGCTGACAGCGTGTTCGTGTGCCTTCCCTTAGGAGGGCGAGACCGAAGCTATTCATTCTGTGGAAGCCCTGAGTATCTAAGTCCTGAGATGCTTCTTGGAACGGTAAGAATGACTGACGGGCTGCTCCGTCTCTCTTGCTCATCTGCTTTGTCCAGAAGGAGGACTGCAGCTAGGTATGGCCCAGCATCCGAATTGTGTGTGACGTTGAGCTGAGAGAAGGCGTTCTGGTCTGAGGCTTGTACACGAGTTCTAACAAACCATCTCACCTGGCGACAGTTGCGCCTGAATCATTAGCGTCGTGACCGGAAGCATGGTCCCGTCGGTGGAACTTGAGTGTTGCACGAGCTCGGAATTGGGAATTTTTTTTTTTCCAACTCTGCCGATCAGGTTCAGTCGGCTGGAAAATACCTGGCCCAGACCCCGTTTACCCTTACAGAAAAGAATTAGTCGTCACGTTTAGAGGGGGACGTTCTCAACGCTTTCAACCTATGGAGGACGTTGGATTCCAGCTGTGGAGTGTCTTTATGGTGTCGTTTCATTACCAAGTCAACACTGACGTTGACAGGTCAATCCAAACTAGCATCAGGGGAGGCGCCACTGCTGCTAGCTGTCTTGCCCAGCTGGTGACATATTTCGCCTATGCAGCTCAACTCTCAAAACAGCTTCCATCTAGCTCGCTGACTCCGCGCATCCATGCGTAAGTGAAGCGTACGACGTGGAACTTTGTTCTGGCATTCAGGGTCATGGAAAGACGCTGGACTATTACTCCCTCGGATGTCTCTTGTACGAGATGCTGACTGGTGTTCCTCCGCACTACGCAACAAACAGAAACTGTATGTACAGCAAAATTCTCCAGGGTAAGTGACACATGTGTCGGTGGTATGTGAATTCTTCCTCGTAACAGAGACCATAAGCAGCAGGGAGCTCTGTTGGGCTCTCATATTTCCGTATCTTTTCACTCGTATATCGCATTTATCCGAGTGCGGCTCGTGCTTGCGGATGAGATAGTTCGTGTCGTAGACTTTCCTCCCAGCGTATGTTGGCTGCTGATGACAGCGTCGCGTCCGCCCGCAGCGGTTGTTCATTCCTATGGTTACCTGTGCAGGCCAAGTGACATTTCCCCCCTCGGCTTTCGCCGAAATTTCAGCTGATGCCAGAGACCTGGTTACGGGGCTCCTTGCATCTGACCCGTCTAAAAGACTAGGTCAGGGGCCGCTCGGGATACAGGAAATTTTCTCTCACCCATGGCTTTCCGGCGTCAACTGGAAGGTATGGCCGATGTTGTGTGAAAGACTTCCGAAGTATAGCGGTCGTCGTGATTTGCAAGCATCGAGGACGTCGTGGCCAAGGAGTCGATTATCAGCAGTCGGAGAAGTGACTGTTGTCTGTTCCTTGAGGATGCGCAGTAGCGCGCTGCCGAAGGCTACCGCGATGTCGTACAGCCGTTAAGGGCGTCCTCTGAGTGTTTCATGTGCAGAAACAGGCAGTTGCATATGCTAGCTTTCTTTCCGCAGAAGTGAAACGTGCATCCTGGCCGCCTTGGTATGGTGCTTCTGCGAGGACCTTGTACCATGGCACCGCACTATGATCAAGAGCTGACGGGGTTGCTACTGGCCCTGGGCCGACGTTCGCGTGTCCCTTGACGAGCTCACAACGCTTTTGGGAATGTGAGCTGCAGGGCGGTTCGAATTTTACTGCGTGTTGAGTTCCTCAGTCTTAGTCCAGCGTACGGTAACCCGCACCGAACCTGTCTTTGTGTTGTTTCGGAGCTCACTGAGTCGTTTCGAGGGTCCCAGGCAATGCTGACGAATTCTAGAAAACACAACGCGAATCACATGCTGTGAGAGGCGTGATGCGCAGCTGTTTCCAGCAAGCGCCAGTCGACTTGGATCCTCTGACTTTTGTCGTTTGCTACTAAGCTTCGTACTTTTTTTTCAGGGCCTTCGGGAGCGACGGGTCCAAAGTCCTCTAGTGGCGTACCTTCACAGTCACGAGCTTCGACTTGTCAACCCCTCCGAGTACGTTGGGCGTCAGGAGTGGATATTTGGGTTCTGCGTAGAGCAGAGTCGAGTTTGTACAAGTGTCTGTATGGAGGGCACGACAGCATCATTACAATCGAAAGCGTGGAAGGCAGTTCGGTGTTGTCGACGGCGGTAAAGCGGCGTCATGGGGAGAAGTCAAGTCCGCAACACCTGTCTTTGTGCGCGCCAGGGTAGGGCCTGTTCAGTGCGGGTAGATCTATGTGACTGAATCTGTAAGGAAGACTAGTACGGGTACGAGTGCCGCGCAGGAGATGATAGTGTCCGGGCAGTTACCTGCTGTACGGACAAGCCAAGCACGAGAAAAAACACGTATACGTTTTTGTCCGCCACACTAAAGTTGAGGGTTACTCCCCTACTACATGGAAGCGATATACTTTGGGAAACATCCCCTTGGTCAAACTTTAGACGAGAAAGAGGGGCTCAGGTTCTGTCCGTGTTTAATAAAGATCGGGTCACTAGCGAGCGTGTCGAGTGTGCTTCTGGCGGAAAGCGTCTTCTCGTCCTGCTGGCCCGACAGAAGGCGGGACGATATCCTATTTTGATGGCGGTGTGCGTGCAGGCTCTTTTCGCCCGGAGAGACAGGTGCAGGCGAGAGCACTTTCCTGGCATTGTCAAAGTCGGACTTTACATGGGAGGCCCCTGCTACGTGCCCTTTCCGTCACTTCGAATGGGAGAACAAGACTCTGTTAAGTTCAGCGTCGGAGAGCTGTTCGTTGATCCGAGCTCCGAAAGTCTCGGTTACGCAGCCGAGAAGACAAAAGAGTCCCAGCAAGCATCAAGTCGGTGCTGCGGTCCGGAAAATTCTTAACGAGCCAGTCGTCAGACTGTGCTCGGAAGGCCAGTGCGCCGTCGGCAGGCTGACAGCGCATACGCCGGCTTCGCCCCCAGATACTCACACAAAAGTATCCCGCTCCCCGGCTAACGGTAAACACTCCTCACTGGCTTCAACAAGCCCGAATAAAGGGCACGGCGACCCCAGGGCGCACTTTAGGCAGCCATGCCGTGTTGCCCAGAAACATGTAGCGGCATCTCTTTCCACGGTCGATGCGCCGTCGGTGTGTCTAGCTGCATCACATTCTCGGCAGGAAGTGGCAGTTTGAGGCAGCATCCACCGAAAGATGGATATAATTTTCGGACTGGTTATCACCAAGTTTTGCGTGGCAAGAGTTTCACTCAAGCATCTCCGGACACGCGCTGGAGTAGGTTACCGGGTCACCATTTTGCCGGAGCAGGTGGGGGAAGCCCCACGGGGAAGACAAGTCGCCGAATCCCGTCGTGTTCGGTCACATCAGTCTGGAATCATCAGTGTATTTCCGCAAGCGCTAAGCCAGCAGCTTTTTTTTCTAGCGCTCAAGGGGCAGTCAAAGTGGATGGGGTTCAGTCATGTAGAGAAATATAGGATTCGGAACCAGTACGCGGTTGGCCCGTCCGTGCTGAGCGAAGGTTAGTTGCAAATGAAGCAAGGTGCTGCAGCGCGGGCCGTTGATTGGAGTCACGTTGCTGGAGCATCTCGTCGGTGTGTACAGGCGAGTGAAGTCCCTTGGCTCGAGACACTCAGACGGAAAACCAGTTTGAAAACGTGCATAGAAGGGCCAACACTGACCCCAGGAAGGAAGGGGCCCGACTACACACCGCGATCGGCGACGTCGGTTGCGTAAGGGGATTGTAGGGCCAAAAAGTCCATGTTTCGACGGCCCTTCATTTGAAGGAGGGCGAGAAATGCAGTGCGCTCAGCGGATTAGATGCGGTTGAGTCCTGTTCTCCTGAAACTTGAATAATGCAGTTTTACTGGAGTTCACTTATATCTGCTTCTGGCCAAGGGTCCCAGCTTCTTCTCAGAGTGGGACACAGGCCGCACAAGTACATACCAACAAATCGGCAGGCGACAATCTGTATGCTTTGGTTCGGGGGGTGGGGAGTTTGAAAGTCGGCTTCGGCACTGAGGCAGTGCAACGAGCAACATGCCTGTTATAGTTGCCATGGGAAACAGCCTCGCTTAATGTCCATTGCAACAAGATGTTGACAAGGAAGCGCAGTCAGGCCGTTCCGCTTAGCGTTTTATGTGCGACTCTGATCGAGCACGCACTCCGATGTATACCGCAGTGGGTAAAAGGGTTGGTGGACCGCGTTTCTCTTGTCCAGAAGACGCAATGACTACGCTTGGCTACGGCACGGTTCTGTAGGGAATGTTGCAGTTCAGACCGCGACTTGAGGGATCACGCAGAAGACTAGAAGGTCGCCAGCGTTTAGGTGTCGGCAGTTACTTGCGTCTCAGCGTTGCCTCAGCACAGCGCCTGTCTCAGCGCAAAAATACAGAGCGTGGAGGGTTCCACGTTGAATACCTTCTGCAGCTGAGCTTTCAAGGATGCCCTCACAGAATGTTCCGGAAACTAAAACTTTCCGTGGGTAAACTCCCCTGGTGGCCACTGGACGGGTGGCCGAGTGACGCGCGGAGTTTCGTTCTGGAGGCGCTTCTAAGGTGGAGGCCATTCGTAGACTCAGCTCGCTTACCGGTTGCCGATGGAATAGCTGGCGACACGATATGGTGTCGAGCTAAAACCCCTTTTGTTCCTAGACTTCTGTGGGGCTTTCCGTCGCCCTTGGCTCCTGGCATAGGCTGTACTGTCTGGGTCCCTGTCCAACAGTGTTCCCGTGCTGCGGCGGCCGGGAGTAGCAGGTATCACGGATCAGAGTTTCGCCTTGTTGGAATATCGATCACTACTGATATGCCCGCCAAAGC
>NW_027154250.1:0-13557 GCF_002600585.1 Cystoisospora suis
GATAGATAGATAGATTAGAGATAGATAGATAGATAGATTATAGATAGATAGATAGATAGATAGATAGATTAAAGATAGATAGATAGATAGATTAAAGATAGATAGATAGATAGATTAAAGATAGATAGATAGATAAATTAAGGATAGATAGACTAAAGATAGATGCATGCAGAGAGGGATAGATAGATAAATTCAGGATAGATAGATCAAAGATAGATGCATGCAGAGAGGGATTGAAGTGTTGAGGATGAGGCTGCGCTTTGCTTTACGTCACATGATGCTGAGGAGCCACGAATGCAGTAGTAGTGTGTAGACATTCTATCGAGAGAGATACGCACCTGACTCTCGCGATGCCGAGATAAAAGAACAAAAAAGTGAAACAGAGAGAAGGAGAAAACTCCCCCGATACCTTCTCCATCTCATCCACCCTTTTCGACACATGGGAGTGGGTGAACAGAAAGCTCTCAGCGGATGCATCAATTCCAGCATTTCCCTATACGAAGCCCAAAGAGAAGTAGATCTGTAACGAACGATAACTTCCTTCAGAAAGCCCCAGTTCTCGGACCAACGCTCACTTTATCTCCTTTCTTCTCCCCACAACCTCGCAGCTACATTCCCACAGTCGGTAGAGACAAGAGATTTGTCTACACTTCTCTATATCTATCTATTTATGTATACCTAGGTGTGGATATACATTCAATAGACTGCCTTCCATCCTTTCTTCCCAGGAGATGAGGGGTATGTGGATGTATATCGAAGGAGAAGTGAGGAAAGAAAGAATCTCCTAGGGGTGCGATCTACCCTCATATTGTCAAGATGAAAGAAAGAAAGGAATGACGCAGGATCCCTGAAAATGTCTCATAGAGAAAGAGAGGAGAGAGAGCATCCTTCTTTGCTTCTATCTTTCGGAGATAAGATGCGCTACTCTAGAAGAAATGTTAATGATGAGCCTAACGGGTTGAGAAGAGCAACTGCGGAATGATCTATGGTATCCTTTGTCTAGCAAGGAGGACTTCACACAAAGCCGATGGATGTATATATATATGTATAGGTTGTCTGTATGTGCGATGAAGGTGTTTCTCTAATGCGATACTTACATATGCATAGGAGAGAGAGAGTGAGGAAAACTATGAAGATACAGTTGCAGAGAGGACATACATACACCGATACATAAACCAAGATTCTTATGCACTCACGAAAGCGAGGGAGACCCTAAGCCGTTGCGAAATCTTACTGAGAAAGAATGAAGAAGACAATCGAACTGCAGATATGGATAGCTATCTCTCTTTGTCTATCACATATATGTAGAGACATACGTATAGAGAATCTGCACATACAATTAGAGTTTGTACATACACGAAGAGATACATATACACTCACGGTTAGTCCAGCGGGTTACTATGGATGGTAGTATGAGAAGAGAAACAAAAGAGGGCCAAGATGATCTATATGTATAAGGACCGTTTGCACGTAGATCAAATGAAAGGGGATAGATCGTCAATTTCCTCCTTCTATCTAGACGCGATAGCAGGTGAACGAGGTAAGACAGAAGAATTCTTCTCTCCCTCTTATTTTTCCACCTTTCGTTGATCTATACTGTTTCTTCTTGATTTCAAGCACATCCTACAGAAAGAGATACAGGAGACTTGACTACCTGTATGTATGTATAGATGTACAATATACATGGTAAAGAGAGACAAAGAACATGAATGAGATAGACAGAGATCAAGGATAGATAGAGAGATAGATAGACTACCTTTTCTTAATCTAGCGATCTTGGTGAGAAAGATAGAGAGAGATCGGCGCAACTTTGTAGAAAGCGAAGAGGTATAGATGTACGGCTCACGCACCGAGAACTCAGCAAAGGAAGTGAGATATAGTAGAAGAAGAAGACATGCATCAACATCTGTCGGTGCAAAGGAAGAATGCCTTTGTCACTTCCTTAGAAAAACCTTCTAAAGAAAGAAAAGAGAGAGAGAAGGAGAGAAAAAGATAGAAAGAACATACGTGTATACGTTGGCTTCATACACAAATCTCTGCTGATCTATTTCAATCTTCTTGCTCATGTACATCAGACACTGTCTCTGGTGTCTGTACACCTGAAACCTTTGTCATCGTGATGATCAGTCGAGACATGCGAATCGGTCTACTTCAAGAGTGACACATTTCCTTCTTTTTCTCCTTGAAGGAAGGAAACAGACAAGCATATAGATCTCTACATATAACTATCTGTCTATATATGTGATCAATCACCTTATTGTAGCGATCTCTCTACAAAGAGATTCTGATCTACCATCCTCATCGTAGACCAGAAGAAGACGAGTCCATGAAGAGATCTCTCTCTGTCTCTCTCTCTTGATTCATTCATCTATCTATCTATCTACTTGTCTGTCTTTTATTATTCAGAGTTGAAGTCGTGAGAATTATCTTATATCAAAAAGAAAAAGACGATCTCTATAAAGGAAAAATAAGAGGACGTGAAACAGAAATCCAACTTGAAGTGCTTCTGAAGCATTCCAGAGAGGAAGCAAAAAGAGACCGGAGTCTTCTGAAGAGAAAAGATTCATTCTTTTTTCATCGCAAGCAAGTCAACGCAAATCCATCGTCTATGTATGCTTCCCTTCTCCTCGTTCTATCTCCTCGAGATCCGTCGACTCGATTCTCTCCTTTCTTTCTTTCTTTCTTTCTTTCTGTATTCTTCCTATCTTTCTTTTCCCATCCTCTTGTTTCATTCATTCTTTCTCCTTCTCCCTGGGGTCCTTCTCTCATTCATCCGTACACTCGAATTCGATCACACAACGTTCACTCTCTTTCTCACTGAAGCACAGGGAGGGCTTGCTGATCGGAATGCCGAGACTTCCCGTCCCACTATCCTCCCGATATATCTGTCCATCTGACTTTTCTCGGGTGTCTCGACTGCATGCAAGAAGATTAACGATATCTCTCTCTCTTTCCATTAATCATTTCTGATCCCTATCTTCTGCTTTTCACTCTTGTATTTATCTGGCTTTCCTCTTGTCGCTAGTGAGGAGGAGGTGTACTTACACCATCCGAATAGCCCTCGCTTCCCGACGTGGCGAGGACGGGACGAATGCCCGGACCGAGAGAAAGGAAGACGGCTTTTCCTATCGCTTTCTCTGGGCTGGACGTACTTCACCTCCAACTTTCAAGAATTGATGATGATGGGGGGGGTTTTCTTTCAGGATTGATTGATTCTCTCGAAAAAAGAATGTTTTAATGAAGGTTTCATCGTGAGTAGAAAGAAGGAAGGAAAGAAAGAAGGAATGAAAGAGAATCTTTTTTCCATTATGCCGATGCTCTTCATCTTCGCGAAGAGAATCACGATTTCTTTCTCTCATTTCTTCCTTGGATATGCCGGTTGCTGTTTCTTTCTTTTGTTCCTTTCATCTTTCTCCTGTCGACCGACCTTTCTTCAATTCGTTTTTCTCTTCCTCGTTCCCTCATGCAAGTTTCTTCACTAATCATCTTAACTCCTTTTTTAGTTCTAAGGAGTTTCTTCCATGATTTCGGGAAGATGTGACAAGCTTAAGAGTCATACCGATCAAAGGATCGTCCCCCTTGGGTGTATGTACACATCATTCCGGTGTATGTACACCACAAGAAAGTTATCCGGGTGTAAATACACTGGAAGGACAAAATCGTCCAGGTGTATGTACACCCGAAAAGGGACACCAGGTGTATGTACACCCGAAGGAAAGGCTTGTGTATGGTTTTTTTTCTTCTTTTTCCTCTCGAACCGGAAGTATCCCAGTCTCCTTTATATCCTTCTGTCGTCTTTCTTTTTTGCTTGGTCGTTTTGGTCCGAACGCATTCAGCAGATTTCATCTACTTGGCTGCAGGAAAAGGAAACAGAAGAGAGAGAGAGATTTGGACAGGGTGGTAGAAGCGAAGAATCTTTTTTCTACATAGGGAGTCGCTTCATCTGTCTACTTGCCCTGAGAGTTCTTTTTTAGCCCCTCAGTCTAACAGTCTCTTTCTCCTATATGTATACAGATACAATTGCATTTTTTCCTTCAATCTTTTTCGTCTTCTCTCTCTCCTTGTACTTTCTTTCTCTTCTCCTTCCGTCCTCCTTCGTTCCTCCTTTATCTGTTGACCTTGTTATTTGCTCGGGTGGTCGATGAGCAGCACACTCTCCCCTATTTTTCAGGGGGATTATCTTCCCTTGTCTTCTGTCTGTACAGTCGATTGTTTCTTCACCTTGTAGGAATCGTGCTTTTCATAGTCTCTCAGTCCCCATCGCATTTCGATCACTCTCCCCCTTCCCTTTGGTAAAAGAAGGACCTCTTCAGTTCCGTTCTTCTCCCTCTTCTCTTCCCTCCATACCCCTGTCTCACTCCTCCTTCTTCGCGTCTCTTCATCTCACACCTCTGTCTCCATATGTTCGTTCTACTCATCTGCGCAGGTAGATACCTCCCCTCATCATAAGAGGAAAAATCTCTTCCTCCCTCTTTCTCTCTCTATGTATACATCCACATGTCTATGGAGGGTGTATCTACACATATACATGCATAGGAGTGATAGAAGATCATGAGAAGAGCTCTTCAAGTTTTCTTCGATGTAGGGACACGAGAGAAAGAAGGCTGAATGAGATTTTCTCTTCCTGATCGTGGCTATCTCTAAAATGTCTTAAGTATTGAATGAAGAGAGTGTACTTTTTGGTGTTTCACGTCTCTTCTTTCGTAAGCGACTACAAGGAGTTTTCGCCGTGGTCATTCCATTCCTCTTTCTCTTCTTTTTCTCTTCTTTCTTCGTCTTCTTTCTGAGTGACGACGCCGAGCCGTCTTTCCCTCGAGAGAGGTGAAGGAGAAGCGGGATGGAGGAGAAGAAGAAGGTGTTCGTGATGTGACGAGGAGGAGGAGGAGGAAGAAGAAGAACACGCCGCGGTAGAAGGGGCTAACGCGTTCACAAGAAGAAAGGTAGATAGATAGAAGACTTTCAGCACCGAGAGTGTATCTTTCGTTTTGATGGATGAAAGGTAGAGTGTCTCTTTCAACATTGTTTACGAGATTTGTCTGTCTCTCTGAAGCTTACTTTCTTCTTCATTCTTGCTTCCTCTTCCTTTTCTTCTTCTTCTTCTTTTTCTTCTCTTCTCTCTCACCCGCTTCATAGTCGTCGTTGTTTTCCTCATGAGGTTCCTTCTCCCATCTTCTCTCTTCTCTTCCTTTCCTTTAATGATCCTGTATGGACAGGAACTGAAATCTTGATCTTTCTTTTCTTTCGTCAGATTTCTTTCTGTTCATTTGTGTTCTTCTCTTTCTACTCGTCATATTCGTGTCCGCCTCTTTCTTGTTGCTGTATCAAAAGAAGAAGATGCGCCCCTCTTCATCTTATGCAAAAGACGATGGAAGAGGAAGACATACATCCTCAGCGGCACCAGTAGCAGGAAGCGGGGGATTAGGAGGAAGTAGTAGTGGTAGATCCTCTTCTCTCTCTACTTCTTCCTCTTCCTCTTCTTCTTCAGGAGTCGCTATTGAACCGCCTCTCCCACCGGCACCGCCCCCCCTATCGTTTTCTTCTTCTTTCTCTCCTCCTTTGTCTCATCCTTCTCATTCTACAACACCAGGAGTCTCGTCTCTTTCGCAGCGCCCTTCTCATCCCCCCCCTCCGACGATTCTCCGTCCCCCCACACGCAACTTGACAGGAGGCGCTAGTGGAGGTTTCTCAGCGTCTCCTGCGTCTTCAAGTCACCCCCCCGGTCCCCATGCGAACAATGCGCATGCTTCTTCTTTAACAGGAGGCATGGCCTCTTCAGCCATTCCTGTTAAAGCGGCTTCACATACCCCTACCCATAGCAGTACTACTGGAGGAAGTGTCACTACACCTGCACGGCGTCTTTCTCTTCCTGTCTCCAGTGACGACGTTGATCCAAGCAAAACGAATCTCTTGCTCTTCCAGCATCATCATTCTTCTTCTTCTTCGTATTCTCAGCCAAGCCTTCATCCTCCTCATCCTAATGCTATGATTTCTTCTGCTTCTTCTTCTTGTTCGGCGCAGCCTTCACCAGCGCCTCCTCCCCCACCTTCGTCATCTTCTTCTCCTTCTGCAGGAGGGACAAAGGCAGGGGGAGCAGGCGGCAATATGAGTGTAGGAAGGTTCGATAATAGAATGAAGGCAACCCCCCATCATACAGATCAACGGGGGGGGACTTCTTCTTCTTCATCCCTAGGTTTCTCTCATCTCCCCCCTTCTTCATTGAGCCAGAGTAGTGGTAGTGCTAGTAGGAGTCATAACATACCTCATGATTCTCCGACCATCCTTCGTCTACATACACCTTCCACTTATCATCATAGACCTCCTCCTCCTCCCCCTCCCCCTCCGCCGAGTGCTTCTCCCTTTATGGAGGCTATTCGGAGAGCGGGAGGAGAAGGAGACAGGGCCCCTGGCGGTGGGCGAGAAGACGACGGACTGCTAGATCATCTTCACGTATCTTCTTCTTCTTCTTCGTCTTCTTCTTCACCTCGGACGCGATTCCTAACACCCCACCACCCTTCTTCAGGAGGCGGTCTGCCTGCGACAACGCCTCGTCATGTCTATCATGCGAGGGAAGGCAAGAGTTCAGCTACCTCTTTCGTAGGACCAGGTGGAGGGGGAGGAGGAATACATGGGGGAGCGTGTCATACCGGTAATACTATGGCGAGCAGTTTTCATCCTCCGACATGTTCTATCGAATCTTCTTCTTCTCCTCTTTCTCATTCGGTTCCTTCCAACTATAATCTTTCGCATCGCGGTCATCCTTCTCAGCCTCGCCCTTCAACACCGTCAGAAGTCGCCCGTTCTTCTTCCTCTTCTTTCTCGAGAACCCCAGGTAGCCTGGTGATCTGCTCTTCAGAAGGAGATGAAGGAGACGGCAAAGAAAACCATAGTACGCCTACTGCTGGAGCTTCTGGGGGAGGAGGCGGAGGCGGAGGAGGACCTAGTGGTAGCGTTAGTAGTACTAGTAGTAGTAGTAGTAATGCCAGTAGTAGGATTTCTGGCGGAGAAGGAGGTGGGGCATCGAAGCTCCCCGCTGCGGGGGGAGGAGGAGGAGGGCGAGAGAACAGCAGCAACATGCTATCGAGGGGTTCTGATTGCCTTAAGACAGATGCTTCAAGAAGATTTCCTTCCATTTTGCCTCAGGATCGCATGTTGAAGAATGAAGAAAGGCGGAGTGTGGAGATGTCCGCACATTCGTTTCTTGAGAAGTCTTCATGTGAAGAGAGAGGAGCAGGCGAGAGATCTTCCTCATCTCATAGTAGACATCTTTTTCCTCCTCCTCCTCGGCGCCATCCAGAATCGAATCAGGTTGGTGTCTCTTTACCGTCTTATACTCTTCCAGAACCGTCTCCTTCTCCTCTCCTTCATAATGCAACTCTCGGATCAAGAGGAGCAGGGGAAGGAAGAGGAGGTGTATCTACAGCACCTACCCTTCCCCTTGGTGTCTCTCAAGCTTCCGTGTCGTCATCACCTCAGCTAGCTGCAAACGTAGGCACTGGAGAAGGAGTAGGGGTCTTAAGTAGTAGCAGTGGTAGTAGTCATACTTCATTGGGCGGCCCTAGTGGCGTCGCTCACCCTCCGCCTCCTCCTCCTCCTCCACCCCCTACTTCTACTACTGGATCCTCAGGAGGAGGACAAGGAGGAGGAGGAGATCTCTTTTCTTCTTCTTCGTCTTACGCAGTGAAGACAGGAGGGGGAGGAGCACAGCCTGGCATTCCAGGAGGCCAGTGTAATGATGGTACACGACCAGCCAATCATCTACACTCTTCTTCTTCTTCTTCTCATTCTTCGCATCTCTCAGGTTTCGGCGCTGCTTCTTCTTCAACTTCTCTTTCTCAACAGCCTCATCGTCTCAATAGTAATCTACTGGCGTCTTCTTCTTCTTCTTCGACAGCAGCAACGACTACTACTCCTACTGCTCCTCCTCCGCCTTCTCTTGCAGATCCCTCTCAGCTTCATGTGTCTCTTTCTTCTCTTCATGCACAGAAGCCCCACCCGTCCAGTCACAACGCAACGAGTACTAGTAGTAGTAGTGGCGGAGGAGGAGGGGGAGGAGCTTTTTCTGAGCGAGGAAGTACTTCTGGTTCTGCCTCTTCGTCAGAGCTTTCTTCTTTTGCCCCAACGTCATCTTCTTCATCTGCAACTCTCGCGACCTCTTCTTTTCCACATAGACAACAGCCTTATCCGAATACAACAGGTTCTCATCATCGAGCTCCGTCTGTTCTTCTTCCCTCCCTTCCCTCGACCAGTGCTAGTCATGTCTTAGATAGAGTTTCACATCCTCATGCAACAACGATTTCTACGACAGGGGCGGCAGCTAGCTCCTCACCACGTTCGAGTGTACATACAGATCAACAGCAGATGCCTCCTCCTCCGCCTCCTCCCCCGCCTCCGCCTCCTCCTCTTTTACCTTATCTTCATCATCCTTCATCTCACAATAGTAATATGATGATGACGATGTCCAGCACAGGAAAAGGAGGCAGCGGGGGTGGCGGCCCCGGCGTAGGCAACGATCTGCTTGGGACGTCTTCTTCTTCTTCTTCTTATATGATTCCTCTCTCGACTTCCATAGCACATGTTTCCATAGAAAGAGGGGGTCTTTCAAGAGATCGAGCAGCAGGAGGAGGCGACAGAGAAAATCTAGATGATGCAAATCAGAAGAAGAACACGACATATCTTTCCTTCTACCAGAGTCAAGGGCGGACCCATCCTTCTTCTTCTATCTCTCTTACAACGGCTTCACATCAAGCTTCCTTTCTTCCTCCCGGTGGAGAAAGAGAGAGAGGAAGTAGTCTAGCAGGAGTAGGACTAGGAGGGGGTTCATCTTTACTTTCATCTACCGGCGGGGTCCCTTCACTAACACAGCAGCAGAGTCTTTCTTCTTCGTCTTCCTTCGCAGGAGATCGTCATCCTCATTTCGCTTCAAGTCACGTATCTTCTTCTGGTTTGTCTTCTTCTTCTTCTCACCTCAGTCATCCCCCTCTCCAGGAGAGCCGTTCGCTCCTCGTATCAGGCGGCGTAGGGGGAGGAAAAGGTCTAGAAAGTGCGAGTGGAGATAGTCACTCGGGAGCGTATGAAACGCTAAGTGACAAGACAGACAAGAAGGAAGAGACTTCTCTTTCATCTTCTTCTGATCATTATGTGTATAACGCTGAGAAAGATCCAAGGCTCTTTCAGAAACGAATCGGAGCAGCCGTCGTAGGCGGAGATGGAGAAGGACTGTGGAGTTTCCAGACCCCTTCGTCTTCTTCTTTAGATGATCGATCAGGTTATTCTCTTCTTAGAGATTTCTCGTCAGGAGATAGAGGAGAAGGAGCTTCATACAAGACTCAGATCTTAGGTGCCAGTCGAAAGCCTCCTCCTGTAGTAGAGCTCTTGTCGGTCCACATGCAATCCACGGAACGCGTAGATGTCGCACTGCATTCGCCGCTTGTTCCTGAGGTAAGCCACGAACGTGAAAGAGAGAAATGACCTCTCCTCATGAAGCATCTAGATACAACTCGCGCCCCAGCACCCTAACACCATCACGATAAAGGAACAACGACTAGAACGACCACTACTCATTTAGCTACAGACCCTAGTCATCATAGTAGCTATCAGAGTCATCATAGGGAGGGGGGAACGAGTCATAGGAATGATAAGACGCGAGATAGATTAAAGATAGATAGATAGTTGTGATGGTGATACAGTAGTCTCCCACATCAGAATGAGAAGACTAGAAACAGGAATGATAGGAGAAATGATCTGTAGCAGAGGTCGAATCATAACCCTAAATAATCTTGTTTTCTTCTTCTTCTCATATGTCCGCTGTCTGTTCGTCTTATTCATTCTTCTCTCTCTTTTCTTTCTTCTTTTGCTTCCCTTACCAGAGTGAGAACCTCGATCCTCTCTGCGAAGACATATGGAATGCTTGGCCTGGATACCTCATCGATTCTCCAGATTTTCCTTCTCTCACAGTCCTCTCCGATGATAGCCGTACTACCAATGAAGAAGATGAAGAAGAGGCTACGTGCACTCCCGACTCTTTACTTTCTCCTTCGTCTTCTTCTTCTACTCCTCACTCTTCTCGTCATGGCCACTCGTCTCTTGAAAGCGACGGCAGCCACGAGACAGTAGGAGGTGAAACAAGAGGAGACAGGAGCACGTCGCCCCCTATACCTGTCTCCTCTTCTTTTTCTTCAGTGAAGAAAGGGGAAAACAAAGATTTGTATGATGAGGTAAGGAAACGAAAGAAGAAGAAGAAACGAGAGGAGGAGAAGAAGAAGGCGAGAGAAATGAGAAGAAGAGAAGTGTTCGTTGATCCTCTTCAGTCGGTTCGGCGCTTACCTCTTGAACGTCTCAGTCCTCTTCTTCTTATTCCTAGGATTCCGTGTGAGCTTGAAGGATGGATACCTGGTAAGATAACGCAGGAAGAGCTTCTCTTCTTCTTTCTTTTCTTCTTTCTTCTCTTCTTCTTTCTTCTCTTCTTCTTTCGTTTCTTCTTCTTCATCATCATCACTGTTATGCTTGAGACCGTCGAGCTCTGTCCAACTAGAAAAGAGGCTATTCTTGATCTTTTTCTCTTTCTCTCTTTTCTTCAGCATTCTCATGGAGTCATACAGGAAAGTTGTCATCCTCATGGCAGTCTTTCGACTCCATAGAGCTAGCGTAAAGAAAGATAGATCAAAGATAGATACACTAAAGATAGATGGATTAGATTAAAGACAGATAGATCACAGAGAGAAAGATAGGTCAAAGATAGACAGATAGATTAAAGATAGATAGACAGATAGATTAGAGACCGACCAGAGATAGATAGGTAGATCAAATATAGATAGAGGAGACAGTGGTTGGATAGACGCGTGGCTGAAGGGTAGGTTATTCGAGAGAGAAAGAAAGGTGAGAAAAGTGGGGGGAAGAAATGAGAGCGAGAGAGAGACGGAGAGAAGCAAGATGAAGGAAGGTTGCAGTCGCCTTTTTCATGATGATAAGATAACTAAAAAGGGCGACTGCGCTGTATCTACAGTACTTGTACTACTGCTACTGCATCTCTTCTTCCTTAATTTTACATGCCTATGTAGAGGGGGGTGAAGTTCTCCTCTATGCTGTTTCAATGTGTGTTGCTTGAGACACGCCACTCACCCACATCTATCTCTCTACCTATCTGTTTTCATATATCTCTACCCCTATCTCTACATACTGAGGTGTCTCTCGAGACACTGTATATAGCTCTTTCTTCCCATGTCTATATGCATTCAGGTGTACACATCTTCGTGAAGTAGTGCAAAGATCTTTATGTGCTGTTGAGAGATATCATAAGAGAGATCTTGTCTGCATGCAGTCACTCACTCCTTCATTCATTATGTGTTTATTTCTGATGTCTCTCAGGAACAACGAGCTTAGCCGTCTATGGTTTTCCATCAGATCTTTCAGCTCCAATGGTTCTCGAGCTTTTAGTGGATCTTTTCTTTTCATCTTCATCTCTTTCTCCTCCTTCATCCTCTTCTGCTTCTTCATCTGTATCCACATCGACTTCCTCCTCTGCGTGTCCGACTCTTCCATCTAATGTATCTCCTCGTCGTCTTTCTCAGCCATCTACACCGCCTTCAT
The DNA here is from genome assembly GCF_002600585.1 of Cystoisospora suis. Lineage (NCBI taxonomy): Eukaryota > Apicomplexa > Conoidasida > Eucoccidiorida > Sarcocystidae > Cystoisospora > Cystoisospora suis. The sequence goes on from NW_027154250.1 coordinate 11,587, forward strand.
CATCTTCTTCTTCTTCTTCTATCTCATTTGGGGGAGGTGTCGAGGATGTCTCAGGTGGAAGTGGCATAGGAGGAACAGGAAGTGATGACTTCGGTTTTCTTGCGTTATATGATCCTCTAATGCCTCCTTCCTCTTCATCTTCCGGTTCTTCTCTTGATCCAACATCTCACCTCTATACATCTACTACTACTACTAGTACGAATAGTCATCATGCCTACCAGACTACTTCATCATCTCGAAACGGGCAGGGGTTCTCTCATACAGAAGATGCTTCCTATTCTTCTTCTTATTCTTCATATCTCACTTCATCGAGTACTCCTACTGCAGGAGGTCCGACGTCTGTCGCGGCTTCTCTAGCCTCCTGTCTTTCTTCTTCTTCTTCTTCAAGTATGTCTTTGCTTCCGCCGTCGTGTAATGAAGATATCTTTACATGGTGCTGGAGCCAAGCTGTCTCGCTCCCTACGACGACACCCACGACCTCAACGCATGCAAGAAGGTCCACTGCGGGGACGGTGAAGTGTACAGCTGGAAATGGAGAGGAAAGCAGACTTTCTCACTCTGGGAGAAGGTCTTACTACCATCACGGCTTGGTGCTAGGAACTCTTTATAAGGGAGGAGGAGGAGGGAGCAGCAAGAGAGGAAGCAGTGGGAGTGGGGGAAGGTCATCATCGTCCTCATCGGATTTCTATCGGGGGGGGGGAAGCGGTACGAGCCATCCTAATGCCTGCTACTATAGTTCATCTTCGTCAGCCCTGTTTCTAGGTATCACAAGACTCGATCTTCTCTTCAGTTCATCTGAAGGGGCTTTCAACAACATCGATAAACCACAGAACCCTCCTACGCAATCCCACACAGATTATGGCTTGGATCCGACGACGTTAAGCTATTCGACAACTCCAGGAGGAAGTAGCCATCTTAACCCTTCTTGTTCATCTTCTTCTTTCTCGTTGACAACTCTCTCATCCATATCTCAGACAACATCTTTACATCATGGTCTGAAACGGTTTGGACTGACCGCTCAACAAGATAGAGGAAAGAGTAAGAATCGAAGTGGGACAGCCGCTACAGCAGCAGCAGCACCGACCTCGGGTGGATTAGGAGGAGGAGGAGGAGGCTCGGGAGGATTCTCAATTTCTGGGGCGAGCATGGCTAGTAGCAATAGTACCAACACTAGCAGCTATCGATTGTTCTCTTCATCGACATCCAGCGGTTCAGGGGGAAGTATGGCGAATAGCTTTCTATTGGCAGATCTGTCAAAGGAAGTCGGAGGAGGAGGAGGTGGCGGGGGGGGAGAAGGAAAAGAAAAAAAGATGTCTGCATCAGCACTTGTTCACTTCGAAACGGAAGAAGACGCAAAGAGATTCTGGCTCGTCTTCTCGACGGGAATGTGTCAGGTAACATTACAAAAGAGGAGACAGAAGAGAAAGATCATAAAGGAAAAAAAGAGGTCTTCTTCTGGGGAGAGTGACATAGTGGTGGTGGTGATGATGATGTTGAGTTATGAGGTCTACATACACCTCAAGCTTCATTATGTCTTGAGGTGTATGTACACCTCATGATAACGTGTGGACCTATTGAACATAGATGAGTATTTATGCAGGTAGACAGATATGGATATATCCATAGAGCGATTCTTCTAGGGAGACTGAATAGTGAACCTCGCTTCCCGTTGAGACCCTCAGGGACATATGTACATACACATATATGTACGTATACATCTACATATATACATATATATACACTTGTGTATGTATTCACAGATGGTGTGTCAATTCGGAAGCAGAGTGTTACCGATGAGCTGTTTCAATTTCCACTTCGTCACTCTCTTCTCCTCCTCCTCCTCTAGTGTGGTGTACGTACACCCAGTGAACGGGAGATTTCACATCAGTCTAGACACCTGACTCTCCACATGCTGTTCATCCATCCATTAGTAGCTGCTGTCTGTCTCTTCAGTTCGCGGTGTGTCTATCT